>NW_022589713.1:17322549-17390195 GCF_004348235.1 Phoca vitulina | reverse complement strand
AGGATTATTTGTTCCAATTCTTTGAAAAAAGTGGATGGTATTTTGATAGGGATTGCATTAAATGTGTAGATTGCTCTAGGTATCATTGACATCTTCACAATATTCTTTCTTCCAATCCATGAGCATGGAACGTTTTTCCATTTCTTTGTGTCTTCCTCAATTTCTTTCATGAGTATTTTATAGTTTCCTGAGTACAGATCCTTTGCCTCTTTCATTAGATTTATTCCTAGGTATCTTATGGTTTTGGGTGCAATTGTAAATGGGATCGACTCCTTAATTTCTCTTTCTTCTGTCTTGTTGTTGGTGTATAGGAATGCCACTGATTTCTGTGCATTGATTTTATATGCTGCCACTTTACTGAATTCCTGCATGAGTTCTAGCAGTTTTGGGGTGGAGTCTTTTGGGTTTTCCACATAAAGTATCATATCATCTGTAAAGAGTGAGAGTTTGACTTCTTCTTTGCCGATTTGGATGCCTTTTATTTCTTTTTGTTGTCTGATTGCTGTGGCTAGGACTTCTAGTACTATGTTAAATAGCTGTGGTGATAGTGGACATCCCTGCCATGTTCCTGACCTTAGGGGGAAAGCTCTCAGTTTTTCCCCATTGAGAATGATATTCGCTCTGGGTTTTTCATAGATGGCTTTTATGATATTGAGGTATGTACCCTCTATCCCTATCCTCTGAAGAGTTTTGATCAAGAAAGAATGCTGTACTTTGTCAAATGCTTTTTCTGCCTCTATTGAGAGGATCATATGGTTCTTGTTCATTCTTTTATTAATGTATCACATTGATTGATTTGCAGATGTTGAACCAACCTTGCAGCCCAGGAATAAATCCCACTTGGTCGTGGTGTATAATCCTTTTAATGTATTGTTGTATCCTATTGGCTAGTATTTTGGTGGGAATTTTGCATCCATGTTCATCAGGGATATTGGTCTGTAATTCTCCTTTTTGATGGGGTCTTTGTCTGGTTTGGGGATCAAGGTAATGGTGGCCTCATAGACCGAGTTTGGAGGTTTTCCTTCCATTTCTATTTTTTGGAACAGTTTCAGAAGAATAGGTATTAATTCTTCTTTAAATGTTTGGTAGAATTCCCCTGGGAAGCCATCTGGCCCTGGGCTCTTGTTTGCTGGGAGATTTTTGATGAGTGCTTCAATTTCCTTAGTGGTTATAGGTCTGTTCAAGTTTTCTATTTCTTCCTGGTTCAGTTTTGGTAGTTGATACATCTCTAGGAATGCATCCATTTCTTCCAGATTATCTAATTTGCTGGCATATAGTTACTCATAATATGTTCTTATAACTGTTTGTATTTCTTTGGTGTTGGTTGTGATCTCTCCTCTTTCATTCATGATTTTATTTATTTGGGTCGTTTCTCTTTTCTTTTTGATAAGTCTGGCCAGGGGTTTTTCAATCTTATTAATTCTTTCAAAGAACCAGCTCCTAGTTTCGTTGATCTGTTCTACTGTTGTTTTGGTTTCTATTTCATTGATTTCTTTTTTTTTTTTTTAAAGATTTTATTTATTTGACAGAGAGAGAGACAGCGAGAGCAGGAACACAAGCAGGGGGAGTGGGAGAGGGAGAAGCAGGCTTCCCGCCAAGCAGGGAGCCCGATGTGGGACTCGATCCCGGGACCCCGGGATCATGACCTGAGCCGAAGGCAGACGCTTAACGACTGAGCCACCCAGGCGCCCTATTTCATTGATTTCTGCTCTGATCTTTATTATTTTTCTTCTCCTGCTGGGTTTAGGCTTTATTTGCTGTTCTTTCTCCAGGTCCTTTAGGTGTAGGGTTAGGTTGTGTATTTGAGACCTTTCTTGTTTCTTGAGAAAGGCTTGTGTTGCTATATACTTTCCTCTTAGGACTGCCTTTGCTGCATCCCCAAATTTTTGGACAGTTGTGTTTTCATTTTCATTTGTTTCCATGAATTTTTTAAATTCTTCCTTAATTTCCTGGTTGACCCATTCATTCTTTAGTAGGATGCTCTTTAGCCTCCATGTATTTGAGTTCTTTCCAACTTTCCTCTTGTGATTGAGTTCTAGTTTCAAAGCATTGTGGTCCAAAAATATGCTGGGAATGATCCCAATCTTTTGGTATTGTTTGAGACCTGCTTTGTGACCTAGGATGTGATCTATTCTGGAGAATGTTCCATGGGCACTAGAGAAGAATGTGTATTCTGTTGCTTTGGGATGGAATGTTCTGAATATATCTGTGAAGTCCATTTGGTCTAGTGTGTCATTTAAAGTCTTTATTTCCTTGCCGATCTTTTGCTTAGATGATCTGTCCATTTCAGTGAGGGGGGTGTTAAAGTTCCCCTTGTTGTTGATGTGTTTCTTTGCTTTTGTTATTAATTGGCTTATATAAGTGGCTGCTCTCATGTTAGGGGCATAGATATTTACAATTGTTAGGTCTTCTTGATGGATAGACCCTTTAAGTGTGATATAGTGTCCTTCCTCATCTCTTATTACAGTCTTTGGTTTAAAATCTAATTTGTCTGATATAAGGTTTGCCACCCCAGCTTTCTTTTGGTGTCCATTAGCATGGTAAATGGTTTTCCACCCCCTCACTTCCAATCTGAGGGTGTCTTTGGGTCTAAAATAAGTCTCTTGCAGACAGCATATCGATGGGTCTTGTTTTTTTAATCCAATCTGATACCCTTTGTCTTTTGATTGGGGCATTTAGCCCATTTACATTCAGGGTAACTATTGAAAGATAGGAATTTAGTGCCATTGTATTGCCTGTAAGGTGACTGTTACTCTATATTGTCTGTGTTCCTTTCTGGCTTATGTTACTTTTAGGCTCTCTGTTTGCTTAGAGGACCCCTTTCAATATTTCTTGTAGGGCTGGTTTTGTGTTTGCAAATTCCTTTAGTTTTTGTTTGTCCTGGAAGCTTTTTATCTCTCCTTCTATTTTCAATGACAGTCTAGCTGGATATAGTATTCTTGGCTGCATTTTGTTCTCATTTAGTGCTCTGAATATATCCTGCCAGTCCTTTCTGGCCTTCCAGGTCTCTGTGGATAGGTCTGTTGCCAATCTAATGTTTCTACCCTTGTAGGTTACAGATCTCTTGTCCCGAGCTGCTTTCAGGATTTTCTCTTTGTCTCTGAGACTCGTAAGTTTTACTATTAGATGTCAGGGTGTTGACCTATTTTTATTGATTTTGAGGGGAGTTCTCTGTGCTTCCTGGATTTTGATGCCTGTTTCCTTCCCCAAATTAGGGAAGTTCTTTGCTATTATTTGCTCCAATATACCTTCTGCTCCTCTCTCTCTTTATTTTTCTTCTGGGATCCCAATTATTCTAATTTGTTTCATCTTACGGTATCACTTATCTCTCAAGGGTCCTGAGACCACATTGTCCCGCGAGGGTTCCACCCCCCTGCTTAGCCACTGGAGCGACGTCCGTCAGTGGGCCAACTTCTAAAAGTTCTGATTTTGTGCTCCTCCGCTGCTCTATCACTTGCCAGAAGCGGCTGATGGAGGCCCCCTCCCCCGCCGTCTATCTTCCTGAATATTGCCTCGGATTCACTTCTCCGCACGTCCTGCCTTCCAGAAAGTGGTCGCTTTTCTGTTCAGAGAGTTGTTGCTATTCTTTTCTTCAATCTCCTGTTGAGTTCGTAGGTGTGCAGAATGGTTTGATCCCTATCTAGCTGAATTCCTGGGACCAGAAGAAATTTAGGTCTCCTACTCCTCCACCATCTTGCTCCTCCTCCCATTAAAGACATTCTTAATACAAAGTCAGCATATTTGTAAATAAAGAGATTGGGCAAGATATACCTACAAGTACAAATCAAAAGAAAGAAATTTATGTGGAATTTTGAATATAAGAGAAAACTCAATAACAGAAGAAATATTATTAGGAATAAAAGGTCCTACATATTGATTACATATTCTAGTAATAAAATATAACAATCATGAACATATAAGCCATGATATATTCATACAATGGAATACATAATAGCAATGAAAATGTATGAACTAGATCTTAAATGTATGAACATTGATAAATCTAAAAAGTGCATTACTGAATGAAAAAGCAAGATATATCTCAAAATATAAAGAATGGCACTTTTATGTCAGTTCTAGAACATAGAACAATGTATACTGTATGTAAATAAATATGTGGTCCATGGTTTTATAATTTTATGACGTTTTGAATAAATGCTTGAATCCAATCCCTGCTTCTTTAATACACGAATTTCAGGGATTAAAGAAAGTGGTCCTTTCCTGAACAACCAAATCTCAGTTTCTACAATTTTCACCATAACTTAATTAAATCTATACTCAGATTCAAATTGCAGAATGCCTATAACATCCCTGGTCTGCTGTTCTGTGCTAGGCATAGGGAAGATGAATGAGATCCAGTACCTGCCCTGAAGAACCGCCTAACTGTCAGGGCTGAAGGAAAGGTGAACAATATGATATGACACAGAGAATGATGGGAGAAATCCAAGGAAGCACATCTATTTTCTCTGTGGGCTCAGGGAAGGCTTTCTGGAGGAGATGCCTCCTGCACAGTCTTTAAGGATGTGTATAGCTCTCCAGGTGAAGGTGGTGGGTGAGGTTGGCATGAAAAGCATGCCCAGAGCAGCATGGGGTATGTGTACCTACATGGTTTGGTCCTACTGGTTTGGGTACAAAGTGCAAGGTGCAGGTAGCAGGGGCTGGTGGGGGTCTAGCCAGAGAGGTGGGTAGGGACGGATCATCAAAGACCATGTAGGCATGCCAAAGAACTTGGCCTGAACCTGGGGGTAAAAGGAGACCAGTGCAGGGTTTTTAAGCAGGACAGGGACACTGCCAGACTTGGGGTTTGGAGACCTCACTCAGAGGTATTGGACCAGAAACAGGAGATGACTTTGAGTGATGGGGAAGATCTGAAATAGAACCTGAGGTTGGAGAAGTAGGTAAACTTGATAAGGTTTGGTGAGATTGGCACGAGAACAGGAGAAATCTGGAAATACAACCAGGTTGGGGCTTGGGTGATTGCTAGGGGGTCATTAGTAGTGTTTAGAGGTGGGTAGATGGGATAAGACAATCCTGAGTACATTTTCTGATGCTTACAGTCCTGAAGGTTCTGAGGAGTTCAGTCAAATCCTCTCATTTTCATGACTGCTGGTCATGCAATTTATGGAGGTCAATGACAAATAGCAGGGGGGAGAAGTGATTTGTAAATTATTTCAGCTGTGGCTTTTTGATATTTCCTTGTAATAATTATCTTCAGTTCGTATTATCTATGACAAGGAACACTGACACAAGGATTGCAGTCCGAAGTTAAGCATCACTGAATTGTATTGAAATCAGAGGATTGCTAACGTGTATTCCTGACATTTTAGCAGTATCAAATCTGATTTTGTCACATTTACAAGGTACTGTGAGCCGGGATCCAGAGGCGGTGTGTTATCATCGCCTAACATAGTGTTCCTTAATTATCAGCACTCTCACGCTTCCTGCATAGCAGATTGGAATCGCTAGAAATAGCACAAACTTGAAAATTAGAGTTTTTCTCTTAAATAATCAGGATGCTATATTTATAGTTTTCATGGGATGGGTGTCTTAACAAAGGTAAACTAATTTCACACTCAGAGGTGAAATTCTTTCCCTCCTCTCTTACAGTGTGATTCCCCCCTTCTCTAGGGTCTATTTTTTCAGTTTCTCAAAATTTCCATACCATGAATAATTCTCTCCATTGTCCCCTCCCCAATGGGATGTTTCTGCACTTGGCTTGCCCTTGTGATAACTCACTATGTGGGCAAGGAGCCCATGATAGAATGGAAGATTTTGCTTTTCTTTATACAGTTATTCACTAGCCTGTGACATTAGCAACACTTGATCACATGAACTGCAACAATTTTTAAACTTCAACAGAAGTGGAAATGCCTTGTCTAGGTCACTGAGCTCAAAATTACATATAAACTATTGCCCATCAACTGGCTGTTGAGTGGGAGAGGAAAATAAGGAAGAAAATTAAACAAGGGATAATGGATGGATGGAATTCTAGGTGGTCCCTGATCCAGAAGTGAAGTATATGGGATCAATATTTGGAGGTTCTCTCCCCATCTGGGTCTTCAGCCTTCCTCTCTACACATGTTATCCTGCATCACAGGCACATGATATCCTCAGGGGAGCCCCATGCAGGCCCATCTCCCTAACGTGGATCCCTGCTCCAGAATCCCTTCCCCACCATATCAAACCTGCCTCCTTACGTTTTGATTGATACCACTCATCTTAAGAAGAAAGCAACCTTGGGCTCCTGGGTAGTTCAGTTCGTTAAATGTCTTATTCTTGATTTTGGCTCAGATCATGATCTTGGGCTTGTGTGATTGAGCCCCACATGGAGCCCCACGTCAGGCTCTGCACTGGGCATGGAGCCTGTTTAAGATTCTCTCTCTCCCTCTCCTTCTGTCCCCCGCCCACCACACATGTGCTCTTCTCGCTCTCTCTCAAAAGAAGAAGGAGGAGGAGGAGGAGAAGAAGGGGAAAGAGGAAAGAGGGGAAGAAGAGGAGGAAGAAGGAGGAGGAGGAGGAGAAGGGGAAGAAGGGGAGGAGGAGGAGGGGGGAGAGGAAGAAGAAAGCAACCTTTTGGAACTAATCTATTACAAATGTCTGGCATCTAGCACCTTAGTGATTCTCAAGTTATGGGCATTTTTCAGAAATATGAAGAGGTGAAGTGAGGAATTTCAAGTCCTGGGAAAAGTAAGGCATTCTGGGGGCTTGGAGGCCTTCTTAATGCTACAGAAGCTTTCAGCTAAGCTGTCTGTGCACAAGGCCAGCCTGGGGAGAATGCGTAGCCTGCACAGGCAGCACCACTCCTGTTGCACTCACATGTTATACTTCTGCTGTAAGCTTCACTGTGAATGATAGGCTCTTTCTGGCAAAGACATTGTAAACTTGAGGGAAGGGATTATAGTTAATACATCTTTGTTTTTGCAACGTTGTAGCTCTGCACAGTGCCTGACTCTTGTGGGTGTTTGATAAGTAGATGCTGATAATAGAAAGAGCAAGAAAGAGAGAAAGACAGAGACAGAGAACGACAGAAACAGAACAGGAAGTCTTCAACATGGGAAGGTAAAGGAATGTTAAAATAGAACATTGCTGAGAAGGAAGCACAAGAGACTAAAAGGAAACATAAGAAAAAGTAAAGTATAAAACACAAGAGAAAATTAGAATTCTAGGTTCTTAGGATTATGGCTGGAAGAGACCTTGGGCAGGGGAGTGGTGCTGAAATCTTCTCACTTCCAAAGCAGGTTTCTGCTTTGGGCTCTTGGGAGTCTTTGTCTAGTATCATTAAGAACTCAGCAAGGCTGCATGCTCAGACAGGGTATCTCTGAAGCTGGTGGACATTATAGGTGTTGGTTACTGGCCCATGGTGTAAGGGTTTCTACATGGGGAATCACAGCTCTGAAGGGAGACTATGGTGAGCATTGACTGTTTTTGCCACCTAGCATCATGACCTAGCATTATGAATTGGGGTACAATTTACTTCTGGAGGACCAGCCATCTCTGCACTCAGACTTGTGTGTCCCATGGCCACTGTGAGTGATTCAGGGTTGGGGATATGACCCAATCCCAATCCCAGACAATAAAACCTAGCACTTCTGGGGCTGTTGAGAAAGAAGCCTGGCTCCAACCCATCATAAACATAAGAAGTGATGTCTAACAATTTCCGGCATGGAGGAGCAAAGAGATCAGTAAATTCTTTTCTCAAAATACAATTAAGAAATGGAAAAAAATGGTCAAAACAACAATTTCAGAGGTCTGGAAATTGACCAGAGGTAAACAACATATTGCAAAATGCTTATTCATACAAAACTCCCTGAGCTTCAGGTAAGAACAGTGGGACTCTATGACACTGTTGCCTGTTGGCACTGTTCTTGTTCCTCATTTCCCTCATTTTAAACTTGGTTGCGCAAGTGGTTCAACCAGGGTGGGGTACAGCATATGTAAAGGCTTTGTATTCAAAATATATAAAGAAGTTTTACAACTCAATAATAAGATAACACCAATTTAAAAGCAGGTAAAATATCTGAGTAGATATTTCACCAAAGGAGATATATGAATGGCTCATAGGCACATGAAAAGGTGCTTGATATCATTAATTATTTGGGAAATGCAATTTCAAACCACAATGGGATATCATTACACTCAGTAGGATGGCTCTAATCAAAATGACAAAGTCAGGTGCTGGCAATGATATGGAGAAAGAGAAACCCTGTACATTGCTGGTGGAAAATAGATTGGTACAACCACTTTAGAAAAGTTTGGCACCTAAAAAAAAAGTTAAGCATAAGCACCATATGATTTTGCAATTCCACTCCTAGATATCTACCCAAGAGAAATAAAAATCCATGTCCACACAAAGACTTGTACACAAATTTTCATAGTAGCATGATTTATAACAGCCTAAAGTAAAATCAGTCTAAATGTACATCAACTGGGAAATGGATAAACAAAATGTAGTGTATCCATACAATGCAATAGTATTTAGCAATAAAAAGGATCAAACTACTGATAGACACTGCAACAAGGACGAACACTGAGAACCGTCTAAGTGAAAGAAGCCAGACACAAAAGACTGTATGTTACATGATTCCATTTATATAAAATGTCCTAAGAAGGAAAACCTAAAGCACAAAGCAGATCAGTGGTTGCCTGGAGTTGGGGTAGTAGCCGGAATTGATTACAAACAAGCATGAGGAAACTTTTTGGAGTGAGGAAAAAGTTTTAGAATTGGATTATGGTGAGGTGATGGTTGCACAACAATATAAATTCACTAAAAATCATCCAACTGTACAGTTCCAATGGATGAATTTTATAGTTGAACATTATACTTCAATAAATCTGTAAAAAAAAAAAAGCTGTCTAGCTTCACTAGTGGGCAGCAACATACAAATTAAAGGATCTAAGAAATAACATCTGTCACCTATCAGATGGCAAAAATATTAAAGAATTAAATTATATATCACTGGTAAACATGCATGGAAAAAGTCAGAATAATGTTTTAGCTTTTTAAAAAAGAAATAGGGAAATGTAATCCCACACGTAGAACTTAATACCATAGGAATAAAGAAAGATACAGCATTTAAGTATATATTTTATATATATTTAAGTATATATTTTAAAGTGTTTTAAAGGGTTTTGTTGCAGCATGATATTTAGCAGCAAAATTAAAAAACAAAACCTAGAAATAAAATGATGGCCTATCAGTGTGGAATGAATAAACCACAATGCATCCATTCTGTGGCTGTAGAGTTCAGTTACAGTCGATTGGAGGAGAAAGTGAGTTGATATGGAGGATCGGGTAGGTGCGCAGTCCTTGGGAGGGCTGGAGGAGTGGGGTCTACGTTGAGTCTGCAGGAGTGACTCTCAGGACACCAGCATAGAACTGGCCCACCATGGTTGTTGCTCTCTTTGCACAAACAAAGCAACAGTGGTGGATTGCATTATTCTCAGCTATTTGCTCCCCTTCTTTGCAAGAGGATTATACTTCACCTTGTTAACATTAAGCTTGGCCACGTGACTTGCTTTGACCAATGAAACATCAGTGGGAGGGATGTGTGCCAGTTCCAAATAAAAGCTTTAATTGCCTTTGCATGGTTCCACCAATTCTCTTTTTACTCTGTCACAATGGCACGTCCTAGATGGGTTCTCCTAGGTCAGCCTGGATCCTAGAATAAAGACGACACAGGGGTAGAGTTAAATCAAACCTACAGCCAGTGTGCAACATCAGGGAGAAATCACCCTTCGTCGTTAGCTACTAAGAATTTTTTTTTATTTTTTTAAGCAGCATAACCTAGTAAAAGCTGACTAATATAGCTAGACATTCAGGAAGCTCCAGCTCCAATTGTTAGATTCAAGATACACTGCAGCAGTCGTCTAACAGCAGAATAACTGCCCTGACTCTTGCCGTCTGTGAAGCTAGGCACCGGTCCCTGGGATGTCTAGGACAGATCCCATGTCTCACCCTCCATGACTGTGTTAAGAGAAGAAGCCAAAGCAAAATTCTTCCAGACTTCTGACTTCCAAATCTCTCTCAGGTGCCTGTTTGGTAGAAACTCAGACAAATGAGGAATTGCATGTCTAGGAGGGGCAGGAGATACAGTCTTTAGCATGCAGTAAGACATACTAAGAGGATTAGGACACAGTTGAGTGCACGCACCTGCAATTTCTGATGCTCGTGTCATGAACTATCATTCAGGTTTTAAAAGAGTGAGTTAACCCTGATCACTTAAGTTGTGGTCTCCAAATGGCATTTCATACTAACTGGAGGCTATCAAACACTAATGGGGCTTGTCAAGAGAATACAGGAGCTAGTCATAGGGGCTCCCATTGGCTAAAGTTGGGAAAACCTGAGTAATTTTAAAAATTGCAAAAGATAAAAATGCATCAAATATATGAAAATGAGTTTTAATGATACTAAAACAATGTTAATGAAGTGATAGATTTAGGCAGTTAACTCCCCATATCACAGGGTGAAAGGCTTTTGGGAAACTTTACAAAGGATGGGTAGGCTGACAACAGGCAAACCACCAATCCATTTCGTTATCACTCACAGCAAAACAGCTACATGTAATGTAACAGGAAGCTGAATGAATTGAGTCTAAATGTCATCAGACCTCTAGATCTAACTTCCATTTTACGGGAAATATACAGGATAGGAGAACATGTTAATTGCTACTTTGAGGATATGGTTACCTTAATTCAGAATGTGGCAAGTTCTACTGAACAAATGACCAGGTTTTTTTCACCAAAAAATTTGGCCTGTTTTTTTTGGGGGGGAGGGGTTCCTTTTTTTTTAATTTTAAGTTCAATTAATTAACAATATAGTGTATTATTAGTTTCAGAGGTAGAGTTCAGTGATTCATCAGTTGCATACAACACCCAGTGCTCATTCCATCACGTGCCCTCCTTCCTGCCCACCACCCAGTTACCCCATCCTCCCCCCACCTCCCCTCCAGTAAGACTCAGTTTCTTTCCTATGCTTAAGAAGTCTCTTATGGTTTGTCTCCCTCTCTGGTTTCATCTTGTTTTATTCTTCGCAGGTTTTTTTTTTTTTTTTTTTACTAACCAGTATTGTTCTTTGATTTAAAAGGAGAGAAGAGGAAACTTATGAATTAAGTGACATGAGAGAAGTATCAATAAAATGTCACTTGACGAATTTCTTTAGAACCTGATTAAATAAACCAAGGACAAAAAGAGACTTTTTTTTAGACACTAAGGAAAATTTGAACACAGAATATTAGATGATATTAACCAATTACTCATTTTGTAAGATGTAATAGGTATTGTGGTTATTTTTTTTTTAAAGATTTTATTTATTCATTTGAGACACAGAGATACAGAGAGAGAGAGAGCATGAGCAGGGGGAGAGGCAGAGGGAGAGGGAGAAGCAGGCTCCCCGCTGAGCCAGGAGCCCCAGGCTCGATACCAGGACCCTGGGTTCATGACCTAAGCTGAAGGCAGACGCTTAACCATCTGAGCTACCTAGGCATCCTGGTATTGTGGTTATTTTAAAAATCCTCATCTGTTAAAAATATATGGTAAATGAAGTATTTATAAGTAAAATGCAATGATATCTGAAATTTGCTGTAAAATACTGCACTAGAAAGCAAGGAAAGGGGGAAAAAAGAAGGGAGGAGAGGGAGAGGAAGGTAGAGAGGGAGAAAAGGAAGGAAGGAAGGAAAGAAAAGAAAAGAGGAAGGGGAGGTATGTTCATTTTTTGAATTGGGTATATTCATTTTTCACTGTTGCTGTAACAAATTAACACAAACTTAGTAGCCCAAGAAACCCCTCGCATCTATGACCTTATAGTTCTGCAGGTTAGCCATCTGACCTGCTTCTCAGGGGGCTAACGTCAGGCTGTCAGCAGGGCTGTGTTCCCTTCTGGAGGCTCTAGAGAAGAATCCATTTTCTTGTCGTTTCCAGCTTCTAGAAGCCCTGATTCACGGCCCTCTTTATTTTCAAAGCCATCAAGGTTGCATTTCTCTGGTCATTCTTCCACAGTTACATGTCCTCTAACTACAGTCAAGCAAGAGTCTCCAATTTTAAGGACTCACATGATTAGGTTGGGCCCACCTAGATAATCCAGGATAGTCTACTCATCTCAGTGCATTTAACATAATCATATCTGCAAAGTCCCTTTTGCTTTGTAAGGTAACATATTCTTAGAGGATAGAATGTGAACATCTGTGGGGGGCTATTATGATGCCTAGCACAGTAAGGATTAATGAAACAAGATTGGCAAAATGTAAATATTGGTAACTGTTGAAGCTAGATGATGGATATGTGAGAGTTCATTATACTTTTCTCACTTCTTTTGTGTATGTATGAAAATTTCTGTAATAAAAACCTACAGAGAATAAATTAGGTATACTACAGCTGACTACAGAGTATTTACATGATGAATTATAAAGTGGGAAAAGCAAACTTCAGAGGAGTATAACATAATCCTAGTTTTATAAAATAATGACTAAAATTCTATATATTTGTCCTTTTTCTCTCTGTCATTTACCTAGCTATGATTAAATGAACCTGGAAAAAGCTAAGACAGGATGTTTAGATAAGTTGTTAATATATTGGTTATATAAGATGTGTGCATTAGAGTAGGGGAGAGGTAAGCAAAATTCAAAGAGTTCAAAAAAAGCAGTCATTGGATTTAAAAAGCAAATACGTAAGGCCACTTATGAAAATTTTATGTGTGAAAATGTATGGGTATATGTATATTATCTATATGTCTGCATCTAGAGATACATGAATGGGTGGTCACCTAAATCTAGTTATCTCAGGGTAGAAGGTATTTTGGGTGATTTTCATTTCTCTTACACTTTTATGTATTGTTTGAAAATATTTTACACTACACACATATTCTGAAAAATCATGAGAGATACAGTAAAGAGATTTTAATTGTGGAAAATAAAAGAAATGTGAATGAGTGTTCTTAATAATCCTAGTGTCAGGGGTTTACCCTCCATCCCGTCCCTTTCATCTCTCCCACCTCAACAGAAGTGGCCCTGACATTCTAAACAGTATCAACAATGAAGATGATCCCATGTGGTTTAGCAGGAGGAAAAAGTATGACACCCCCAAGCATTGGACTTTGTTAGAAAATATACACAATGAAAGACAGGTATTAAATTTTTTTAAGCAACCACTAAAATAATAGAAACAGATATTACAACCATCAAACAAGGATAAAACAGGGAGGGGGTGAAGAGAGGTCAAATGTAATCAAACCAGGGGGAAAAACCAAGTTCAGAAGAGAGAAAAAATTGACAGGAAAAACATGCTAAAAAATAAAAAAACATATTACTCATCTAAGTGTAAATTTTTTCAACTAACCCATTAAATACAGCTACTATCATGTTGACTAAAAATCAAAACAAAGTTTTAAGATCCATTTGTTTGCTGCTCGTTAGGAGTGACAAATAAAATTAATATAGAAAAGTTAAAAATAAAGGATGGAAAGGGTGTATCAGGCAGATGCTAGCCCAAAGAGAGCTGCTCTTTGAGACAAAATGGATTTTAAGGTGAAAAGCATTAAGACGCTGCATGATTAATGGTGTCATTCATCAAGATATAATTATGACCTTACACTCCTAATAACATGGCCTAAAAATAGGTAGGATTAAAAGGAGAAATGGACAATCCCCAGTCTTAGGAGGAGGTGTTAATATGGAGTTGTTACACACTGATGGATAGAGCAGACAAGAATTAGTCAGGGGCTCTTGGGCTCATGAGTCCTGTGCAGAGAGGCACGCTGCTATAGACTGAAGGTTTGTGTCCCCCTCAAATTCATATATTGAAACCTAATCCCCAGTGTGAGGATATTTGGAGGTGGGGCCTTTGGGAGGTGATTAGGTCATGAGGGTGAAGTCCTCCTGATGGGATTAGTGCCTTTAAGAAGAGACTCCAGAGAGCTCCCTCATCCTTCCCACCAAGTGAGGACACAGAATTTGCTGGACTTCTCAGTCTTGGGAACTGTGAGAAATAAATGTGTGGTGTTTGAGCTGCCCTGTCCATGGTATTTTTGTTGCAGCAGCCTGAGTGGACTAAGACATACAGAAGTGGGATTGGGGAGGGAAGAGAGAGGTTTGGGGGTCATGAAGCCCATTTCCGTTCGCCCCCAGGGATACCTCAGTGAAGATCATATGAGCCTCACATTTTATCTTTGCCCTGTGCTCATCCCAGTTGCGTTTCTGGAAGAATCTGTCACCTCGCAGTCTAGGAAGGTCAGCCAAGTCTTTAAGGCCAAGTCCAAGCCAATCCTGATACTGGAATACAAATTGAAAAACATTATTTGCCAACCAGATACATTCTTTCAAGTATATATAAGTTTTGGATCAGGGACAGATGAAGGAATGTTTCACTCTGAAAGTGAAGGATTGAAAAAAACAGTATTAACATGAATGATGTTTACAATGTGTTGTTAACATTCCTTGTGAGTGAAACTCAACTGCTAGAGTGATTACTCACTCTACAAACAGGTTTCTCGCTTTGCAAATGGTTTGCCACAGGGCACCTTTGAGTAATGAGCTCCTTAGTGCATTCTGCACAGGGCTCCTGTTCCCAAGGTGCAGCCAGCAGCAGCTCTGGGGCCCAGAATCCTCCAGAGAAAAGCACTCTTAATTGTGTGCACTTCGATTTTTGCAGAAAGAAACCGTTTCCTGCAGCTAGGTATAGAACCACAGCCTTGGGGTAGGCGTTGTCCTAGGCTTCATACTCTAGGTGGCGCTAGGGAGCCAGGGGCCACTGGTGCTCCACAGTTCCCATCCCTGAATTAGTCGGTTACGTGGTTGTAAGGCCATGCAGTAATGAAACTGGAGAGGGTTATGGTTATGATGCCAGCTTTGGTGAGAAGTACCAGGCCAAGGGGATAGAGGGTTTAGAGTCCACTGTGGGCAAAACACTCCTAAAAAAGATGTGAGTTAGACCGTCACAAAAATGGAAAATCAGGCACATTTTAATAAAGTTCAAATTAAGTGGATAATACAGGCTCACTGTGGAAAAATATGAAGATATGGACAAGCAAAAGAAATAAATATCTCTTAATTCTCCACCCAGAGATCGGTAATTGCAATTAACATTTTGGTATTTTCATTTGAACTTTTTTTAAATGAGTATGTATCTATATAAATATGTGTGGTTTCTTTAGAAAAGTAGACCCACACAAATGTGATACCTAACCGCAAATATTGCTTGCCATATATGTATAATGACATATATATATGATGGAAATATTATACTTTGTTTCACGCATCTCCTGATGTTGCGCATTGAATGTGTCTCCATTTTTACCTATTGCATTAAGTGTACTCGTACACCCATCTTTGAACACTTCTCTGTTTGCTTAGGATAAATCCCCAGAAGTATAACATTCAGATAAAAGGGACTGCACATTTGCCAAATCACCACGTGAGGAGATTTACCAGTTGGTTCTCTCTCCACCAAATATGAGAACATCCAACATCATTTCACCAACCCTGTACCTCAACATTTATCTTTCCAGTTACCTGTATTTGTTTAAGTTTGCATTTATTCCGTAGCTGGTGAGACTGTGATTTCTGAGCATAGGCTTGTTTGTTTTCACATGCTGCCTTGCACCTCTGCCATCAATATGAGCACATATCCACGCATATGACAGACACATGGAGGAGAGGCAAATCACTCCAGTTGTGTAGCAGAGGCCAGCCTGGATTAGCAAACAGCCAGGTGGTTCCCAGAAATATGAGGAAACCCAGACAAGATAAACACATACCTGGTTCCAGACATGTGAGCAATGAACACCTATTTCTATGAATACTGAGGTTTTTTGATTGTTTCTTGTGCAGCATAGTAAAAACTAACTGTTATTGAAGATGGCTACTGCAGGTGAATTGGGATGTGTGTATGTGAGGGGTGCAGTTCCCAGAAGAAGGATGGCTGGTAGCACAGGTAGCAAAAGCAATAGATGCCCATTATGCTGATACATTAAGGACTTACATCTCATCTTTAGCTATTGACATTTTAGATGCAGAACCTGAAGAGGGCAATGCTTAACTCAAAGGGATGAATCCATGGGGATGGCATTTCAGATGGTGCTGGAGGGAGAGTAGCTCAGTCTCCTTTTGCAGGCCAAAATGGGTTTTGTGGCCAGGCCAGAGTTATTCCAGTGCTCCTAAGAACATCATTTGGTGGGGGGTGAAAATGAATAGTGGATATGATTTTAGCAGAAGGGCAATAAATTGAGAAAAGTTTTTTCTCTCCTCCCACCAAGGAGTCTCTCCTCTTAATGGTCTCTCGATGGTGTGTCTTAGGAGAGACCTATAGGAAGTGGCATTTTTAGGGAAGCTGATTGCCAAGTTCAGCCCTAAGAGCTAGATTCTGAGAGCTAGCTGGGATTAATAAGAGACATAATTACAATCCAGGGGGAAATCTCTTATTTGAGTTGTGTATGTGATGTTACATTTCCATGGCACTTTACCCCCTTATTTATTTCTCAATTACATGGTACGTTTCTTGGAGGAAATGGGATAAAATTGTAGCAAGGAACATTTATGCCTATAACAAGGATTGATTTCATATTGTGATGATCATCAGACTTGGAAAGGGGATTTTGTAGGGCAGTTGTGAAATTTCTGCCCCATGAGGCTCGTAAGAACAGAGTCAAGCTTTGGCTGATCTGGGGGTGGAGGAACTGGTTGGTCAATTTGGTTGTCATCTCTTCTGGAAGCAGAAACAGAAAGATCAGAGAAACTAATACCCTAACATCTCCATGCCTGCTGTTTCCTCCTGCCCCAACTTTGTTCAGCCCCATCAGGTTCTGGGATTTCTTCTCTCTGCCCCACACACTGCTTCCTAGCAAAGGGCCACTTTTGATCTCTGATGTTGCTTCCATTTGCACCATATTCCCTTCCCCAAGTTCTGTTTGAGAGCCATGGGTGGGGCCACTGTGGAAGGAACATGGGTTCTGGGCTTAGACATCCAAACAGTCACTCATACACATTGCATGAAGGCTCACCATTGGTCAGGGATTGTACAGAGCCCATGATTCAGAGCAGTATCCACCCTCATCTAATGTGGAAGACAAAAATAAACCAACAACAAATGAAAATATAGGTAATATGCTATCAGGTAGGGATAAGTGGTAGAAACAAAGCAGAGTAAAGCATTAAAAATGATGAGTAGAAGATGGTGCATTACAGCTAAGATGGGCAAGGAAGGCTTTTCTTGGCAGGTCACAGGAGCAGAGACCTGAGTGAAGTGATAAATAGGCCAAGTGGAAATGTGGGGAAGCTAGTGCCAGGTCCTGCGGTTGGAGTATCCTGGGAGTGTTTAAGAAATAGCAAGGAGGTCAAAGTGGCTGAGCTGGAAGAGCAGATGGAGAGTGATCAGCTGTGAGACTGGAAAGCTGGGAGGGGGGCCAGGCCATCCGGGGACATGTAGAGATTTTGGATTTATTCTGAATGATGTGGGATGGACAGCTTTGAAGGGTTTTGAGCTGGGAAGTGACATGATCCGACTCACATTTCCGCAGAGCTGCTTTGACTGCTGTGTGTAGATAGAGGGGCATGGGGGGGGGGGATGGGGAGGCCATTGAGGAGGCAGTGGCCACCGTCCAGATGAGCGACCATGTGTGCTTGGGCCAAGGCAGTAGCTGGTGAATGATGACTCACTTTGATTCTGAGTCTGAATTCTGGCACGGCTTCTTACAAATTGTGACCTTGGACAAGTTGTTTAGCTTCTCTGAACTTCAATTTCTTCTAAGAAAATCAAGGATGAGGACACTTCCTTTTTGCAATCACTCAGTTCACTGCAGGCCCTTCAGTAACCTAGTAATTCTCCCTTCTAGACATTGTCCTTCTCCCCCCTGAGAAGGAATTCCTACAACAAGTGTTAAGCCTCAAGCCTCAGGTGCAGAGGGTTGAGTTAGTGCTCTTCATCGGTGTGTAGTTCCCCCCCTCACATTGTTTTATTTACTTCTCCATTCCCTGCTCCCAACCTCCTTCCCCCACAACCAATCATTCTAATGTTCAATGTGCATCCTTTTGCAAAGGCCTAGTGGTGCTCTGTATGTGTTTTAAATGAACTTAAATAGTATTGTGTCATACATTTCATTATCTTTCTTGTTTTACTAAACTCTGTGTTTTCCAGATCCATCCTTGCTGCCATGTACCTAATTTGACTCATTGCTACTAACTGCTGACTAGTACCTATGCTGTGATGTGCATCCACTACAATTTACTTAGCCACTCTTCCAACCCCCTGCAACCTGAAACAACTCAACAGCCTCACACTTGTGTCTCTTGGACTGTGGGAGAATTTCCCAGGATATAGACCCAAGGAGCAGGGTAGCTGGGTCATAGGTTTTTGCATATCTAATTTGACTGAGTACTCACCAAACCTTTCCAGAATGGTACACCACTCCCACCAGCCACACATGGAAATTTGCATACCCCACATCCCCTCCAGCACTTGGCATTATCCAGTTTTCCAATTTCACCAGTCTAATAAGTATAAAGAGATGGCACTTTGTTAATTAGAATTTCCCTGATTACTAATGAGTTTGAGCATCTCTTCACATGCTTATTAGCCTTTTGAGTTTCTCTTTCTATAAATTGCTAAATCATATCCTTTGAACATTTTTAATTTGGGGTTGCTGTCTATATTCCTTTCAATTCACAGGAGTTTCTTGTATATTCTAAATAATGTATTCCTTGTTGATATTAAATGCCACAAATATGTTTTTTTCATTCTTTCATCTATTAACTCCAAAGTCTCTTTCATTCAATTGGAAAATACTTAATTTTGGTATGTTCAGATCCATCTAACTTTTGCCATGTGGTTTGTGCACTTGAGGTATTGTTTAGGAATTGCTTTCCTCCTATGTCACAACAATATTCTATGTTTTATTTTAATTATTTTAGATGTTTATCTTACACATTTAGATCTTTTAGCCATTTGGAGTAAAGTGACATTAGGTAGGAATCCAGCTTTATTTTTCTTGTGTTCCAGTTTTTCAATGCTGTTACTAAACAATACTTTTTTTTTTTTAAATTTATGGTGTTATTTTACCAAATGAAAGGTATGATAATGGGTCTCCCTTGGCTCTCTATTCTGTTCTATTGGTCTATTATCTGTTTGTAGAACAATACCAGACTGTTTTTATTATCAGGGCTTCATAATATATTTTATTATCTGCTACAGCAAGTTTCTTTTCATTACTCTTCTTTTTAAAGGTTGTCCTAATTAACTATAGATTTTTATTCTCCCATAGAAATTATTGAGGTATAAATTGTATATATCAAAAGTTATATATAATTTTCAAAATTTATTTAACTGAATACTTAAGATATTTCCATGTTTGTTAGGTGTAAAATTATATCTCAAAAATGTATATGGAAGAATAAAAATCCAGAATTAAGCTAAAACAACCTTAAGATACAGAATATTGTAGCACCCCTGAAATTTTTCTTGTGCCCTCTGCCAATCCCACCCCCTACCATGGTTGTTTCAGAACTTCACATAAGTGGAGGTAGTCCATATTCTTTTAAATCTTGATTCTTTACAAAATAGATATACTGCAGATGTGGTATGAAAAAGAGTTACAGAATCTAGGGTAAGTCATTCTATACCCCAGGAAAGGCATGGTCTTTCTCTCAGGCTGCTTGTGGGTGGGGAGGGCTGAATCAATCTAACCTTTGGTAGAACTGAGGTGGGGGCTTCCCTGCACCTGTAATTTGATTCAGTTACCACTGGCTTCGGATATCGTGAGGGTGGAGTCAAGACCTCCCCTTTAGGAGGAATGGGGATCTGGGGACCCGGGACCCTGAATATCTCTATTCTTTTCAGCCCAACTGCCAACTTTCTGTGCCGTGGGAGCTCCCCACTGTGGGGAGTTCACTTGGTCTCCATCCTCAGCCTGTCTTTGTGTCTCGGGAGACCTCTCTCTGTCCTCTTGCCCTGCTCCAGTTTTCAGAGGGCCGCTGCGATGCACCTGGTGAGGCTCAGGTGCTTCCACAGGGTTTAGCCCTTCTGCCCTGTCCCCAGCAGACGGCAGCCACTGCCTGGGAGGCTTAGAGTTCCTCAGACGGAATTCCTTCAAGTCTCTCACTTCCAGGATAAGTAGGAAGTTTATAAAGTTCCTTTAAACTCCATTTGGAAAATTGATTGTGATTGTTTTGAATTTAGACTAATGTGGGGAGAATTGATATTCCTGTAATATTAAGTGGTCCCATTCATGACCTTGGAATTTATTCATTTATTCAAGTCATAGATACATGTATTTGTATTTATTAAAAATTTTTAAAGATTTATTTATTTATTTGGGAGAGAGAGAGGGAGAGAGAGCATGAGCAGGGGGGGAGGGACAGAGGGAGAGGGAGAGAGAGAATCCCAAGCAGACTCCCTGCTGAGCACAGAGCCAGACATGGGGCTCAATCTCATGACCCTGAGATCATGACCCGAGCCGAAACCAAAAGTCAGACACTTAACTGACTGAGCCACCCAGGCACCCCTGTGTTTGTCAGAATTTTAAATTTTACTCACTGTAGGGTTTTTCTTATTCCTATATATTTTATGGGTTTTGTTGCTATTGTGAATTATAGCTTTTAAAAAATATTTGGTAATTGGTTATTACCAATTATATTGGCTAATTGGTGTAAAAAAGGTGATACTGATTTTCTGAGGTTGCCCTTAAATCCAGCAATTTTGCCAAGCTCTCTTATTCTGTTTGATTCTGCTGGTGTTTCTAGTTAGATGTTTATGATACTTCCTAATAGTGAGCATTTTATCTGTTTTTCAAAGTCTTTTACTTCCTTGTCCTTCACTGGCTATGACCTTAGTGCTCTGTTGACCAGTAGCATACAATCATTTTTATGGTGCTTGACACTTCCTGGCCCTGCTTCGTGCCTCCCTGGCCACAGCTGAATTGAACTAGAAATTAACACCTGACCCAAGCTGGGCCAATCAGATTCCTCTCCCCCAGGAATTTGGAATTGGAATTCTGAGTTGGCGGTCAGGTCAGTCTCTGCTAGGCAGGTGAAGTGGAAGGTGTAAAAGTGGGATTGGAATAGCCATGTTTCATCATGTGTACACAGAAGCAGGGAGAGGAGGAAACAAGCATGTCAAAGGAAGCAGTGTAGGAGACAGTGCAGGCAGACAGACAGACGGACAGAGGCAGATAAAAGCACACAGATACTTTTAACAAATGAAGAGAGAAAAGCAGAGAAATAATCGTGAAGATGCGAGACACAGGGAAAGGCACAGGCCCACACACATAGCAACACATTCAGAATAAGAAAGACAGAAGCACAGACACAAATACAGATAGACATGGAGAAAAATGCAGAGACAGATATAACAGTCACAGAGAAGGAGAGACAGACAGTGCTCACTGGGCTTACCTGTGCCCTCAGGTTTGGTGAGATTCCTCGGAATCCTCCTAACAAATCCCACGCTACTTAAGCTCACCTGAGGGGCTTCTCCCTGACATTAAATGCATAATTCAGCCCACAGCTCCCCTCCACACTCTGGTTTTGCACAAATCTGACTGTACCTTGGAAGTTCAAAGACAGGACAAACCTAACCCTTCTAGATTGGAACTCTTGCTTGTTCCCTCTGGAACACGACACCATACCCCTTCCTGTGTTCCTAGAAATGTAGGAGCGACCTTTGAGTCTTCCCTTTCACTCAGCCCCTACAGCCAACCAGCACTTTTTCCAGTTAGCTGTGTCTCTGAGCCATCCACATTTGTCCATCTGGAGGTGGGATCTAGCCACTGTCCTCTCTCACCTGGATTACTGTAGCAGCCTCCAAACTGGGCTTCCTGCTTTCACTTTTGCCTCCTCCCATCCATTCTTCACACAGCTGCTGGAAGGTTCTTCTTAACATTTATTTATTTATTTTTAAAGATTTCATTTATTTATTTGAGAGAGAGAGAGAGCACCAGAGAGAGCAGAGAGCAGAGCAGGGAGGTGCAGAGAGGGGGGTAGAGCAGAAGGGCAGAGGGAGAGGGAGAAGCAGACTCCCTGCTGAGCAGGGAGCCTGATGCAGGGCTTGATCCCAGGACCCTGAGATCATGACCTGAGCCGAAGGCAGACACTTAACTGATTGAGCCACCCAGGTCCTCTTCCTCTTAACATTTATATTGTCTGATAATATACCCCTGCTTACCACCCTTTAACAGCTTCCCATTTCACTTTGCACAAAACCCAGCTCCTACCATGGCTTAAAAGGCCAACATGACCTGCTCCTGCCCCTCTCTATTCTCACCTCAGGTGGCCCTCCCTCAGTCACTGGGCTCCACCTCAACACATAAACACACATTGAGCTCAGGGCCTTTGCACATGCTGGGCTCTGCCTGAATGGCACTTTCTATGGCCAGTTTCTTATCACTTAGTTCTCACCTTAAGTGTCACCTCCTCAGGGAGAATGGAGAGACAACTTATTAGTTCAAGACCATCTAAAGTAGATCCTTCCCCTTTCTTCTATAGCTGGTACCTCAATGGCTTCCTTTGCAGCCCTTATGTGCCTTTGCCTTTACTGGTATGTGTCCATCTTGGACATTAAGGAGGTTCTTATTTATTGAAGACTCCAGAATGTCTCTATAGGAATGGGTTAATGGGCTTCTGTCTGGTGCACAAGGGCCACTTGAAGCTGTAGTTTTCCATCCTTTTACAAAGGATTGAGGAAACACCAATTGTCCGTATCAACAATTGTCGGGGAAGGCGCCACTGGAAGATTAAGGAAAACCTCAGCAATCAGCCAGTGTCTGCATATGCTAAGTACTCAGGAAGAGTTCATTGGAATTATTTCATTGATGGAACGTCATATTTGTGGTCTGGATCCCCGCTTGCCCTTCAATGCTCCAAGCTCACGGCTCTGTGTATTGTATTTCCCTTCCTACTGTGGTCCTCTGTCCACTGCTTTGAGAAGTTCTGGAGGAAGAGGGAGCTGGTTGAATTGGTATGAATTGAAAAGAGCCTTATGAAGAGATGTGAGATAAAGATGAGGAGAGGTCATTGTAAATAGTAAAACAAATCTGGGCAAGATAGGGAGAAGAGGACTGGTGTGAGATCTACTGTGCCTGCAGTAGGAGGTAGGAGAGAGAATGGAAAGGACTCAAGGTCATATTTTGGGGAGGGCACGTGATGTAATGAGCACTGGGTATTACATACGATTGATGAACCACTGACCTCTTCCTCTGAAATGAATAATATATGTTAATTAATTGAATTTAAATAAAAATAAATAAATAAATAAAAATAAGAGCCTCAAGAGTTCAAGTACTGGAGACTGTGGGAACACAGAGACGACCCCTTACACCTAAAGGTATCAGGGAGGACTTCCTGGAAGAAGCCAACTGAATTAAATTTGAAAATGATGGGCAAGTTTGTTTCCTGGCAACCCATCTTAAGCTGCCTTTGTGGTCTTCTGACCCCACCTACTCTCCCCTACCAGGCCTGAAGAGGTGACTGAAGTTTGGATGCTTCTCCTGAAGACCATTTACATAGACCAAAAATGCCCCAGTGACATTTACACACATTCTTAACCCTTCTACACTTTATTTGCTAAAGAACAGCGTTATGTCCTCCTTTATTTCTGGTGCTAATTTAGACTTTGAGAAATTGAATTTGAGGAAGGTGAGGGACCGCCAGACGCAGGGTGACAGTTGGTCAGGATCAGCACTTGCTGCTTTCTATATTCAACATCTTAATGTGGCTGGCAAAAATCCATGCTGCGCAGCCTGCGCCTGGTGCACTAGTCTCTTTGGGTCATAGAAAAACTCTATAATATTCATTTTTCGGAAATCAAAGTTTTCCCTTCAGGTAACACATCAAGATTTACAGTACCTTGGACAAAATTAGACATTAGATTAGGAATTCAATGCATGACAATCTATCTTCCTTCCAGAGAGATATTGTTGCACAAATCAGAAAATCATAGCTTGGCTGTGTAATCAACAACATTTCATTCCAGAAAGCATATTAGAGCTGGAGTGATAAGGCCTATTGAAGCTGTGGATGACATTTCCTGAGGTTTCTGAACAGCTATGCTTTCTGGGAACCCTAGTGGCTTTTCCAAATACATTTGCGGATTTTCAAGTCATCTCCGTTTCCTTGTAACCAGAGCTGAGACAGCCAAGGTCGTAGGTTCATTTCAACAAGGGACAGTTTTCTTCACTGTCTACAGCTCTATTTTCCATCTCTAAACATGCTCCCGTGAATCTATTCCATGTTAAAAAACACAAAAAACAAAAATAATCCCATTAACCCCACATCTCATTCTTGCTCCCATCTTATTTTTCAAATCCTTTACAGCCAAGCACCAGCAATAATACATGTCCTATTCACCATAATTACCATTTATTGCATACCAACTATTTGTCAAACACATAGTTTTACCTGATTTCACTTAATCACAACAACCCCATAAGATCATGATTAATACCCCAATGTCTAGGTGAAAAAATGGGGGTTCAGAGAGGTGGAGAGGGTTGTCCAAGGTGCGGCAGCCAGGAAATTGTGCTGCAGGGAGGAGTTTTTCCACCTCTTCCTGCTCCCGCTCATGCTTCATCCCACAGCAGCCCAGCTTCTTCCTCCATGGAGCCACTGCAGTAGCTCTTCCTGTGGCCATCAGTGACCATGGCTAAATCCCATGGAAAGCATCCCTGCCTTACCTTGGCTGACCTCTCTGCAGCATTTGCCATGGGCATCTTCCCTCAGCCTCCAACCTGTGACACAGCAGTCCTAAGGGATGATCAGGACTCATCACATCAGGCCCTCTGTCACTGTGGACCTCAGTCACTGGGTCTCTTTCCTCATCCACACACTCTGTCAGCTCTGTGTGGCCCAGGATTCCCATTGGCCATCCCCCTCTACACTTCCCTTGTGCCCCTGGAATGCAGAACCCTCTTCTCTGAAGGATCCCTCCACCTGCCTGCTCTCACTGACACCTGATTTCCCCCTAAGGACATGGCTTCCTCAGCAGCCTTCTCAAGTGGAGGCTGTCTTTTTTCCTTCAGAGCCAAGACTTAAGCTTGATGTCCTCTTTGTCCTTATTCTATTTCTTGATGATCATTTCTCCCTTCTTCCTTGACAGTCCTCCATCCTCTTTGATTTGTGTCTCCTCAGATGAGATGCCATCTAGCCTCTTTTGTTGCAATTATATGCTGTCCTCTTACTCTGTCTTCTTCAGGTATCAGTCTTCAAAGATTTTTATTCCTGGCTCACTGTATTCTGTCCTCCACTATTGCTGCCATCATTTTTGGTGGTTTGGGCATTCCTGGAATAAGGCCTCCAACTTTTTGACCTCTTAGTTGCTGAACTGCCCACTGCTGGTGATATTTTTGTCCATTCCACCTCAGTCCCCCCTCCCAGGGGCACACCAATGACCTTTTCATTAGCAATGACTAAATCCTCAAAGTCTTCACTTGGAGCATAGCAAACTGGCCACTGCCAGCTTCTGATCTGCATCCCGTGCTGTCTTCACTCAATTCACTCTCGCAATTCTTGGACTCCCTGGGACTCTAACATTGAGCCCTGCCACATTTTCACTACCCATCAGCCCTACTTCCCTTATTTTCAAATGTGTATTTCATTACTATTTGCTCTTGAACACACACTTGCTTTTCTTTTGTTTCATTGCACTTTCCTGGAAAAACCCAATTCCCGTGGTTAAAGCCAGCTTTCCATCCATTCTACGTGTGCAACTAAGCAGGTAAACATGGCTGGAGGATGGGGCGCCTGGGTGGCTCAGTTGGTTAAGCAACTGCCTTCGGCTCAGGTCATGATCCTGGAGTCCCGGGATCAAGTCCCGCATCGGACTCCCTGCTCAGCGGGGAGTCTGCTTCTCCCTCTGATCCTCCCCCCTCATGCTCTCTGTCTCCCATTCTCTCTCTCAGATAAAAAATAAAAAAATAAAAAAATCTTTAAAAAAAAAAAACATGGCTGGAGGAACACATCAGGTCTCACTTTAAATTTACCATCGCAGATCCCGAGTGGGTTCCCAGATCTAGATAATGTTCCACACCTTCCCTCTTTTCTCAAGCCTCCAGCATCTCCTTACTGTCAGCTTGTAATTGTGCAATTCCTTCCCTGAGAAAAGAGAAGAAAATTGTACAATTCTCTCTCCCACCAGAATGCCCATCAACCTTTCACCTCCAAATGCTCTGCCTTTCCCTCTGTGACAATGGGCGCACTCCTCCCGTTCCTATCTGAAGCCAACTGTCCCACCTGCAGTCCAGGTTTTCTCCCAGGGTGCCCTGCTCTCTCCTTTTTATAATATGAAAATGCCCTTCTCTATCAACTCATTCTCATCTGCATACAAGCCTTCTGCTGTCTTAACAAAACCTTCTCTGACTCCGTATTCCTCTCCATCGCCCTATTCCTCTGCTACCCATGGTGACACAAAGCTCTTTGGGAGAGTATACATTCAATGCCTCCACACCTCACCCCCCACTTTTCTGAGCCCACTCCAAATAGCTTTTGTCCTCACGACTCGTGTTGAGATCAATCACCTCCATGTTGCCAAATCCAATAATCTAGTCTCAGTCTTTGGGCTCCTCTCTCGGTAACATCTGCATTGTCAATCACTCCCTCTTTCTTGAAACCCTTTCTTCCCTTGACCTCCAGGATACCAGGCAGACTTGTCTCCTGAAATCTAGACTTGGGCTACCTCTCTAATAGCTCCATTTTTATGTCTAATTAGCATTCCAAGCTTAACAGTATTGTTGATTTCCACCCAATCTTATGTCTGAATCTTGGTTCAGCCCCTCATGAGTTGTGAGATATTGGGGAAAAGTGCTTAATGTCCCTGTGCCTCAGTATCTTATTTGTAAATTAGGCATAATAATATTACCTAACTTATAATGTTGAAATGAGGATTAAATGAAGTAATAACATGAAAAGCATAGATCCTCATGCCTGGCATACAGTAATAAATAAGTGACAGTGAGTAATAAGTAAAACAGTTCTTCTTATGTCCCTGCCCCACACTGGTGCCTCCCACTGGGGATTCTTCATTCAGTGGATGCCATCACCCAGTCAACCGAGCCAGAACCTGCTATCACCCTTGATTCCTTCCTATCCCTAACCTCCCACCTCAATCAATAACCAAGAATTCTTGAGTCTGCCTTTTAAATATTTCTCCCCTCCCCCATTTTTCATTCTTGCTGCCCCCTCTGCATTTCATCTCTTATCTGATTGTAGCTCCCTATTGGTTCTCCAGTCCTTCCCCCACCCTACAGCCAGAGTGAAGTGATCACTTTAAAATGCGTATCTGCCCATGTCACTCCCCTTCAATTTCTCCCTGTTGACCTCTGGAGAAGATCTAAATTCCTCAGTGTTACTATGCATTACTATTACAATACAAGACGTGCCAGAACTTGGCGTTGGCTTCCTTGTCCAGCTTCCCCTCTCATTGTTCCTCATCCGATCTCCAAATCCAAGGTTCAGTTTTTCTGAACCACTTGCCATCTCCAAAGTTTGCCCTGAGTTCTTACCTCAAGACTTTTGTATATGCAGTTTCTTTTGTCTGCGTCACTGTAGTGCCCCTCACCTTTACCTGGCTAACTCATAGGTCTCAGTCCAGATATTTCCATCTGTAAGAGTCTGGCGCTGCTTTCCCTGTTCTGGGTTAACTGCCCCCTCCCACCAGTGCTTACAAAGATTCCAGTACTTTCCTTATGATTTCCCATTTAATTATCTGTTTATCCCATTTAAATGATCTCTTTACTCACCAGCTCCTAGAGGGAGAAACCTCATGCTCAAAACTCCTGGAAAAACGCATTTTTAGTCCTTTGACCTTCTTGGAAAATTTTCCAGTTTCTTGATATTTTAGGTGTCCAGGTAATTGGATGCAGCACACATAGACTTATGAGTGTGCCTGAGAATTCACTCTTTTGATATTTGTGATGAGGCTGTGAGATTATATGGTCTCTGAGATTCTTTTCTAGTCCTAAAATGCCAGTGAGGGCTCCCTGGTGAGTTGGGCTATCTGGGGCCAGGGTGTCACGCACCAGGATGGAAGGGCTGAAGATGCTGGGGGATTCTGAGACCCCCCTACCTGGTCTAAAATAGCTGAGCAAAAATGGACTTACTTTCTACTTTTCCATCCAGTTGTTTAGAAACCATGTAGACATTGTCTAAAAAGAAAGTTATTAAACTATTTACTTTGGGGAATGACATAACTGTTTCATATTCATTTTCTACCTTAGCTTCGTAGAATAATGGAGAAGGCAAGCTACAACAATTAAATGGTGCCACTCCCCAAAGGCCGCTTGCTCCAGTTTATAATCGTGTTCCTTCCGCACAATAGCAAACGATCCTTCCTACAGTGGCTTCCCCCTTGGTGCGTTAATGAGTCCTCATGCTTAGAAACCGATGCTACTGCAGGCCTCGCTGACTCTTTGGAGGAGGCAAGGGTTGAGCAGTTGAGCAGTTGTCTGGCATCTAGATGAAGCTCATGATGGGGAAACAAACTTAGTCATGGGTTTTCAGAGAAATTAACTTGTCTATTCTGGGTGCTTACTCCATGCTGGGTCTCTGTGTAATGAGTCTGCAAAAATAAAAGGGAGGGAAGATGAAAGGCTTTGGGGATAGAGGAAAAGAGGCACAGCACGTGCAGCAGTCTGATATGAGAAAGGATAGCACCAGAGATTGCATGAATATGCGTTTCTCTGAGGAGAGGCAGTGGGTGTGGAAAGGGAGGAGGGTCGAGAAGTGGAAGTAGGGACCACACATGAAGGCCTTGCAGGAGGTAGGGAATTCTCCAGTGTTAAGAGCCCTGTCATTTCTGAATTTCTAGGACAAACTAGTACTTGGCAATATTTGGGGCCAAGATATTGCCTAATAGAATGGATAGGCTGCAGATCCTGAAGGGTTCTGAGACCATCTCTACTTGTTCTAAAATATCCAGGTAGCTGATTACACTTGTTCTTTTTTTTCTGTTTAGTCATTTGAAAATCATGTCAATACTATATGAGCAGAAAGTTATCAAACCACCATGCTGAAGAGATTTGCTTGAATCTCGAAGGCAGTGGGGAGCCATGGAAGATTAAGCCAGGAAGAAATATGGTGCTTTATGGAGTCCTTTAGAAAGAGCAGAGAGAAGGAGGAAGCATTTGAGGGCAGAGGCAGGAGGTGAGAGCACCAGGGAAGAAGTTGTTTTCATGGCACCAGGATCATCTGCCAGAGAAGATGAGTCATGATGAAGAGTCAGGATGCCTTGTTGCTGCAAACAGCCACAGCTGGGACCCTTGCAGCCTGGTGGAGGACAAGGCACACTGCAGGAGTCCTGACAGGAGCAGGCTTACTTCCTGCTCGGGTGCTGTCTGTCCAGCCACCCGCTTCAGCCCCATCACCATGGTCACCTGCCCTTCTTCCTACTGCCCCACCTCTGGCCCTTTGAGCCAGCCCAACCCAACTTGCCTCAGACCCAAGCTCCTTACCCTCCTGTCCCAACCTGCCCTTCTCCTGCTTACTCTGCTTTGGACGCTGGCGCCACAAGCTTCCCAAGTTAGAAGCCTGGCCTGGATTTCTCCCTCCACAGTTTACATCCAACAAAACCTCTGAGTTTGGCCAATTTTACTTCCTAAATCTTTCTAGACTCTACAGCCCTCAGTCTAGCCCCCCATTATCCCTGGCCTGGATTACTGCCAAGGATTCCTAGTTCTTTGGTCTTCCTAGGCTCTCTCTTTGTTGGGAGCTAGTCAATAATGCCAGAGGGACCCTTCTGGAATGCAGATCCCTCTCCTGACTCCCTACTCTCCCCACCCCCAATCCCAGGAGAGCATCCAAGCCATTCAGTGTCTCCTATAAAGCTCCAGTCCCTGCCCAGCTCTTACACCCTCTGCTCTGTGTGGAATGTTCCTACAACACTGGGCAAATTATCTTTTCTCTCCAAACACTGCCTTGCTTGCTTACGGCCTTCCTACTTTTGCTCATGCCGGGTCCCCTTTCTGAGATGTTCTTCTGATCCCCCATATTCCTCTACACCAAGTTAGTTGCTATTCTCCTTCTAAGGCAAATTAGGAATCCAACCCTCCAAGGAGCCTCACCCATCCCCAGGCTGGGTGAGGGGAACTTCATGTCCGAACAGCCTCTTGGCTCCCTTTCTCAGAGCATTTGCCACCTGTGCTATAACCGCTTTCTCTTCACTCATCTCTTTCTACGTTCCCACAGGATGGTGACTCTGTTGGGTTTAGTTCTGTGAGGCCCGGCACACAGGCCAGACACCGTCTTAGGAGGCATTTAATTTATATTTGTTGGAGAAATGAATGAAATGACAGGCAACATGTACTGAATGCTTCCCGTCTGCCTGCCTTTGTGCTGGAATGATCTCATCGGCCCCCACGTCACCCCTGTCAGGGAGGTATTATTACTATTATCCCCTTTATGGGTGAGGAAATGGAGGTTTCGAAGTTTAAGTGTCAGAGCCAGAATCTAATCCCAAGCATATCTACTCTGGAGCTTGCGTTCTTTGTCACAAATGAAGTCCCCCACTACCACAATGAGGAGGGCTGGGATACCAAGGCCATTATCACTGTGGAGCAAGTGCCCTCTGGAAATAAAACACAGTGAGAGTACAGGCTCAGGGGCTTCCCTGCATTGCCTTCAATACCGCATAACCGATGGCATTTGTGGGTCTCCGTCTCTTACTCCTGGGCTACCAGCCTGACTCCTCCGCAGCTCACATCCAGCCATGACTCACCCCGCCTGCACCCTCTGCCTCTGGATGGCGGTTTTGAATTGGCCTCTCCTTCCATGTTGCCCCCCCCCGAAGGGCCTCTGATGTAACTTGCCACGGGCAGACTCTGGGTGAATATCCTGGAAACAGACTCTACAGGCTGACGTGTCCCAAATCCCAACCCAGCTGAGGCCAGGGAGCATCTCCCTGCAGCCTCGTTCATCTTTCTCTCTGGCTGGAGCCCTCAGTCTGTCCCTTCTCCGTTTCTTATCCTGTGCATTGCTTAGTCTAGCTTGGGCTTTGGGCACAGCCAGGAGCTCGATAAATACTTGCTGAATTCAATTGAAAACCATCCTGGAAGCAGAGACCCGTGATTTGCTGCCCAGCCTGCTGAGGAATGTTCCAGCCATTCCCAGAAGGGGTTTTTGTGTAAGAAGTCCACTGGCTCAGCCTCCCAGCAGCCAGGTAGGAGAAACTCCCCGTGAGACCCAGAAGATTAACCTACAAGAAAAATCATCATAATACCTTTATTGTTCCTGCTGAAGCCATTTTCACTACTGGTACTCTATTAAGAAGCAGCATTGAGTCATGTTTATTTCTACATCAGTGAATCAAATCTCAGTTTTTTATAAGGCTTGCATATCCTGGAAAAAAATTGTTTGTGTGTGTGTGCATGTGTGCATGGTGAATATTTTAAGGCTAACGGGATTAACTTTTGGGGGAGCTCAAAATTCTTTGGGAGTTTGTGTATATAAGTCTAAGGCTCTGCAGTATCAAGATGGGATTCTTTCTTTGACATCCGATCAATGGTCATCTTACTACTTTCTGTAACAGACATTTATACTGCAGAATCTTTAAATTTCTTTTGAAAAGCAACAACCTTCCAACAAGAGGAAAGATTTACATGTCATCTTTAGCTTCATTTGGAGTGACCTGCTTTTGCTATAACCTCTCTGTTAGGAAGAGGAAGAGGCCAGCTGCCTATACTCCCAATTTGTATATTTCCATTTGTTTCTAAGCTGCCAAATGGCACGGAGAATGCACTGGTCACAGGCCAGGCAGGGCTCCACAGTTGGGAGGGTGGAGAGCCTAGAGCTTGGCAAAGAGTACTCTGCCAGACCAAGCCAGGAGGCATCAGTGGCCTGCAAAGCACATCACAGTCTGAGGACAGAGGTACAGAGTGGATTCCAAACTGCCTACCACCAAGGGCTTGGGTGGAAATGGCCAAATCAGACACTTCCTCCAGCATGGCCAACATCTAACCAGTTTAATTTGGAAATCTCTGTCCAAGCCACAGGAGCACAGCTTGTCCATAACTCCCTTATCTTTTTTTGTTACCAGTTTTTTCAGGATATGTGCCCTATTCTATGAGAGCTATCAGACCATGTTCCATGGGTCAGAACCATCACATTCATCTTTTTTCAGAAGTCCATTTTCATTTTCCTCAATGGCAGCCCCAATTTTATTTTTAGTAGACATGAACATTGTGTGGCTCTTTCAAGTGCATTTCCTCACCCATGGAGGTGTGTTTTCCTCTCTAGTCTTTGGGTAGGTGTGAGATTTGGAGTTTTCTCATCAGCTGTAGAGGTGATGTGGAAGGAAGGGTCTTGGCATGCGTTAAATCAAGGGGCCTCATGGACTTTCTCAACACTCATTGCATTCTACTCCCCTCTCTTCGCCTCAACACGGCCAGGAGAGCCTTCCGCCTTCCCCCGACTGATCTGATCGTGCCTGTGCCAATGTCCCAGGCAGAAATAAACTCAGCGTTTAAGCAGAACTGCAATGACATGTCTCAAAACAGTGTGCCACTTTGGATATTTCCAGATGCATAAGAGCAGTCATTTTCCTAAAACCCCACTTTGTAATTGGATGAGTTGGAGAGGCAGTGCTTGCAGGAATAATTTGGAGCTGGAATCTCAGTGCCTTGCTGTTACTTCTTGGGTTGGAAACCTGAAAGGAGATCTAGGATCTGCAGACAGGGAGTCACATCTGATATGCCTTTGTTTCTGCTGTGATGGCAGCAATATACCTTCAAATAGCATGTGGCTGCTCTCCTTGGTATTTTAAGAAGCTGTCTGTCTTGGGCTCTAGTTAATCATTATTTCCCCACAATGTAATTAAAACTGGCAGGCAAAGATGATCTCCTTTTTCATAGCCTTGATTACACATTGAGCCTGATTCCAGGACATCAGCCCTGGGAGTCTGGAATCTTGGAGCCTGGAAGGGAAGTTGCTCTTCTGAGTCACCCGCTGCTGCAAAAGACCCTGGCCCTGGGTTTCATAACTGAGTTGTTTGTCTGTTGTTGCCTCTAAAACCTCTTTCGGGGGCTCAGCTTGCTCTCTGTTCTTCTGTAAGTCCTGTCTACGCCTGAGGTCCCCTTCCATGAACTAGTAACAGCAAGCAGCGCACAGCTGTGAAAACAGAGCAGCAGGGTCTGCTGGACTTGGGCATCTCTCCCTCAGAAAGTCACAAGGCAGAGACTAAATCGGGAACATGCCCATACTTGCTCCCTGACCCGAGAGTGACAAATTAGGCCTCAGAGGAAGGTTGGCTTCTTAGACCATTCTCACCCTGTGTCTCCACCAGGCACCCCGTGTCCTGTGGAGTCACCGACAGTTGTCTCAGAAACCCTTTGAGATATATTTGGAAAAGAGATTTTACAAGCCCCCATCTGTCCTGCTTTGTGATCGCCCACTGTGCAACTTACTCCAACATTGTCCTCCTGCTTCCTGGGGAAATGTGGTCTCCTCGTGAGAAACAGAATCCCTCTGCCACCCTGCGCTGGCCTGAAGTCAGCTGCCCAGGCAAAGTGGGGACCTGCCAATTCCCTGAATGAAACCGAAGGGGCCTGTCATGTGGGCAGTGGGCAGAGATGCTGGGAGGGAGCGGCGGGAGGGAGCTGGGCTCGGCAGCCCTGATTCCTGTCTTCCCTTGCACAGCCTTTCCTGGGAGACTCCTGGCAAGTCAAGGCTGCCTTACCACAGTGGCCTCGGGCAGTGCCACTCCCCTTCTGAATCCTGGTGACTTGCAGCTCTTGGCTTATTTCCCTGTGGGCAGCAGCTGGGAACGGGCAGGAATATTTAACCCAGACTCCACTATAAGGGCCTGGATAACGCTAGGGAAATAAACACGTGATAGCTGGCAGCACAGTCCATCTGGGGCGCTCTGGGAGGCCCCCTGGACCACCTCCCTTAGCCACCGGCCATCTCCAGGCTCCTCCAGCCTCCTTCCAAGATACAACATCTTGTCCGATGACCATCTGCTTCCATGAGTGATGCCCTTCACTCCCTTTCTCAGGTTTCCTGGCCCCCACCCTCATTATCAAAATCTAACACGAGTTTCCCAGGCTCTTCTGTGTACGCTGAGGAGCAGTGGTGGGAGTGGGGATGGGGGGATGAGATCAGCATGTTTCCTTCTAGAAGAAGTAACCAGCAACCAGTAGAGGTAAGTAGAAGTGGTAAGATTCAGGTTATCTCCTTTTTTTTTTCTTTTCTTTTTCTTTTCTTTTTTATTATTATGTTATGTTAATCACCATACATTACATCATTAGTTTTTGATGTAGTGTTCCATGATTCATTGTTTGCGTCAGGTTATCTTCAGATCTCTTCTCCCTTCCCTCCTCGATGGCCAGACTTTCTCACTCCAACCTCCTTGCGTGCGTGTTGGCTAGAAAACTGAGGATCCTATTAAAAGCAATTCATTTTCACAGGAGATGTAACGTACTTAATCATCAGCAATGCTCTAATGCCCTACCCTCTTCTGTCATTGTCTCTTCCTGCCTCCCCGTCATCCGTCATGATGTGAGATCCTTGTGGGGAAGTTCTGGGGGTCTTTTCTTTTTTTAGCGTCCATTGCCTAAAATACAAGGGATACTCTTGCCTACAAGAGCTCTCTGCAAACATTGCATGAGGAGTCCTGACCAGCAAGGGATGTTTTGTGATGGTCTTGCTGGAAACTGTAGCCTGAGATGGAGACAAGTTTAGGCCACAGTGTTTAACAATTAAATTTTAATAACTTACATTGTAGACACCGTAGCAACTAATTAATAAAAATTTATTGAGTGCCAACTGTGTGGTCTGTGCTAGAAGCTTCGGATAAAGATAATAATACTTGGTTCCTGCCTTCCAGGGGCTTACAGCTCCACAGGGAAGCCCCTCCTGGTTTTTGTCACCATCATTTCTGTGCTTTGCTTTATAGTTTTACCATATACGAATCCATCCTTAAGAAACATAATTTCTTTTTGCCTAGGTTTGAGATTTTATATGGATGGAATAATACCCTACCTAGCCAGTCTTTTGTGTCCGGCTTCTCTGGCTCAACATTATGTTTTGGGGATGTATCCATGGTTTTGTTTTTGAGCGTGTTCATTTTCGTTGCTTTATTGTATTCCATGGAGTGAAGATATCACAATTTATTTGTCCCTTCTATTGTGGATTGACATTTGGGCTGTTTGCAGGTGGGAGCCATCACAGACAGTGTGGCAATAAGCACTCTTGTCCATGTGTGCACTTTCTCCAGGGTACGTATCTACAGTAGCACTTTGGGGTCCCTGGATGTGTATCTTCAATTTGACTATGTAACAGTTTGTCAAAGAATTGTAGCACCTTCCACCCCCATCAATAGGATAAGATAGTTCCCATCACTCCAGGTTGTCATTAATGTTTGATAAGAGCAGACTTTTAGTTTTGGATAATCTGGTGGCTGTAATTCTCATTATAAATTAGGAAGAATCTACATACATTCAGGATCCTAGACCTTAGGTGAGTTACATGTATCATAAATATCTTCTCCCATTAATGTATGGGGATTAACATAACAATAAAAAATTAAAAAAAAAATATCTTCTCCCAGTTGTGGCTCCTATTTTCACCCTTTTTATAATACTAGGTGAATACATATTTTTAATTTAATGTAATCACATTTATTAATTTTTTATTTTATGGTTAATATTTCATATATATATATATTATGGTTAGTATTTCATATATATATATATATATACCCATATATGTGTATGTGTGTGTGTGTGTATATATATGTTAAACTCCTCTACCGCTAGGTCATGAAGATAGTCTCCTATATTATCTTCTAAACACTTTATAGTTTTGCCTTTCTTGTAGGTTTTTTAATGCACTCAGAATTGGTATAAGGTAGGGATAGGATTTCATTGATTTTTCCTTATGCATATCTAATTGTCCCAGCACAATTCATCAAAAAGATACTGTGTCCTCATCGGTAGCCAGTATCTCTTTATCCATATATGTGTGGGTATGTTTCCTTACACTCTATTCTAGGTGACTGGGCTGTTTGTCTCTGAGAAAATAGCACTTTATCTTAATTACTATAGCATTATAATAATTCTTGATATAAGGTAAGACAAAATCTACCACCTTGTTCTGCAAGAGTGTCTTGGTTTTTATTGGCACTTTATACTTATGAATGTATTTTAGATCAGGTTATAAAGTCCCACCAAATAAACAGATAAATAGCCCTTTTTGGATTCTTACTGGGTTTGCATTGAATTGATAAAACATTTTTTAGAGAGAAATGACATCATTAATATAAAAATGCTTTCAGACTCATAACTTGGTATCTCTAATCATTTATTTCAGTCTATTTAATGTCTCTTGATGTTTTATAATGTTCTCTATAGAGGTCTCTTGTTATAATTATTCCTAGTTATTTTTTAATGGTTGGTTTTTTAAATATTTTTAATTATCCTGGCTGATATACAGAAAGGCAAATTATTTTCGCATAATATTTTGTATTCAATAATCTTGCTAAAGGCTCTTACTGACTCTAATGATTTTTCTATAGATTTTTTTTACTTCCACATTCAGTCATATAATCTGCAAACAATAATTGTTTGTTTCCTTTTCCCCCCAATCTTTATACCTTCTTTTCTTTCTTTATTTTTTAAAATCATGCTTACTAAGTCCTCCAGTGCAAAACTGAACAAAAGAAGTGAGAACAGCATCTTTGCCTTATTATCCATTTATTAACAGAGGGAAAGCTTTCAGCTTTACAATTACATATGACATTTAACACACAAGATTAATACATGTATTAATATATCATGTATAGTATATATTACATAGATAGATATGTATACAGATTACATGTATTGATTTGATAAGGATGTGGAAGTTTCCGCCATAGTTTTTATACTCACAGTTTTCTGAGACTTTTTAAAAAATCATGAATATATATTGAATTTTAAAAACACCTTTCTGCATCTTTTAAGTTAGCATCCCACTTATTTCTTTAAATATGTTAATGTGGTGAATTACATTACTCTCTTTTCTTACATTACTCTCTTTTCTAAAATTAAATGAACCTTGCATTTCTGAAATTAAGCACCAATTTTTAATATTCTGTTAGGTCAGCTTGATTTTTTTTTTTTTTTTGGGAGGAGGGGAATATATGCATCTGGATTCACAGTGGGTTTGTCTTGTAATTTTCCTTGTTCTATGCTGTCTTTGTCAGATTTGGTTATCAAGATTATGTACACTCACAAAATGACTTTGGAGTCATTCTTGCTTTTTTATAATTTAGAAAATTTTATGTAAGATTGGAATTATCAATTCCTTAAAAGTTTATTAAAACATTAGCCTAGTGTTTTTTATGAGAGATGATTTAAATTACTGGATCACTTCCTATATTGTTTGAGTTAATATTCTTTTTTTAAAGATTTTATTTATTTATTTGAAAGAGACAGAGAGAGCACAAGCAGGGAGAAATGGCAGGCAGAGAGAGAAGCAGACTCCCTGCTAAGCAGGGAGCAGGATGCGGGACTCGATCCCAGGACTCTGGGATCATGACCTGATCCCAGACACTTAAGGGATTGAGCCACCCAGGTGCCCCTGAGTTAATATTCTTAATAGTGTTTTTATTATATTTCTATTGTATATAATGTTTATATTGTTAATTTGTATTTAAATTATTTTGAAAATTTTCAAACTATTTGGAAGTTTCAAGACTATCTCAATGAACATTCATATACCTTCCACCTAGATCCACTAATTGTTAACATTTTGCCACATTTGTATTCTTCCTTGAACTCTCTTTCCCTCCCCTCTTCCTCTGTCCCAATCACACACACAGACACATGCAAAACTATAGATACACATACATTTTTTTTCTGGGTCACTTAAGAGTTAGCTGTAGATATAGTATGACACCTGTAAATATTTCACTAGGTAGTGTTTTTCTACTACCACTCACAGGTAGTTTGACATTGATATTATTCTGTTATCTAATATTCAATAACATTCATATTTCCCTTAATGTTCCAGTAGTATCATTTATAGGTTTAAAATTTTTTTAATTGACCTAGGCTCCAAGAAAATAATCACATGTTGCACTTTCCATTTCTCTTTAGTTTCCTTCTCACTAGAATGATTCCCAAGCCTTTTATTTATTTATTTTTTTTAAAAAAGATTTTATTTATTTATTTAAGACAGAGAGAATGAGAGAGAGAGAGAGAGAGCACATGAGAGGGGGGAGGGTCAGAGGGTGAAGCAGGCTCCCTGCCGAGCAGGGAGCCCAATGCGGGACTCGATCCAGGGACTCCAGGATCATGACCTGAGCCGAAGGCAGTTGCTTAACCAACTGAGCCACCCAGGCGCCCGATTCCCAAGCCTTTTAAAAGTATCTTTCAGAACGTTGACATTTTGAAGATAATTTTCAGCTTTTTAGGAATTTATTTCATCAGTTTTAAAATTTATCAGCATAAATTATTTAGAATATCCTCTTATCTTTTTAATGTCTGTAGCACATTAATTTTGTCCTCCTTCTCATTCTTAATATTGTTTATGTTTAATATTGCTTATGCTTTCTCTCTTTTTTTCTGAATTAATTGTTTCAGAGTTTTGCCTATTTCAATCATATTTTTTAAAGCACCAATTCTGGCTTTATTGTTCCTCTTTTCATCGTTTGCTTTCCATTTAATTGTTTTCTCTTTTTATCTTTATTGTTCCTTTTGTTTTGCTTGATTTGGAAGTTATTTTAATGTCCTTGGCTTAGCTCATTAAATGTGAATAATTTTATTTTCTAAGATAACCACTAAGGATATAACTTCCCTCTAAGTGCTGCTTTGGCTGTGCCCAGAATGTCCCCTATTCATTACTTTTGCTTGCTTTTGTAATTCTGGTATGTTTTCTTCTTTGATTTAGGAGTGTTTTCGTTGTGTCTTCAAGCTTCCAAACATAAAAACTTTAAAGCTATTTGTCCTATTTTTTTAAAAAAATTTTTTAAAGATTATTTATTTATTTATTTGACAGAGATATAGAAGCACAAGTAGGCAGAGAGGCAGGCAGGAGAGGGAGAGGCAGGCTCCCCGCTGAGCAAGGAGCCGGATGTGGGGCTCCATCCCAGGACCCCGGGATCATGACCTTAGCCGAAGGCAGATTCTTAACTGACTGAGCCACCCAGGCGCCCCAAAGCTATTTGTCTTATTATATTTTTGTTTTTGTTTTATAACTTGTGTTGTAGACAGAGAAAACAGTGCATAGGTCAGTCTTTTCATTGAACTGAGACGGGCAGTACTGACTACTACAAATGGTTTCTGTGTGTTTGGAAAGAATACATATTCTCCATTGGTTGGGTGTGATGTGCTATAATGTCCTCTTTATTCACCTTAATAATTTTGCTCTATATTTTCTACACCTTTACTCAGTTTTTACCTCCTTAATGTCTAAAAGAAGTTACTGAAAGAAATCTGATAAAGTTCCCTCCTATGAACAGTACACATTTCTATTTTTCCCTTAGTTCTTTCAACATTTTACCTTATGTATTTTGAGGCTCTGTTATTAAGAAACTAGAAGTTTAGAACTGTTTTATGTTCTTTGTGAACTGAATATTTGATATTGATGTAGTGAACCTTTTTACCTTAAATCCTGCTTTGGTGGATGTTAATAGAAATACTCCTGTTCTTTTGGCTAGTGTTTGCTTCATCTATCTTTACACATCCTTTGAATTTCATCTTACTGAGTCCTTATGTTTCAGGCAATATGTTTCATTACATCTCTTGAAATCAGCATATAGTGGGATTTATTTTCTAATCAGGCAATCCTTGTCTTTTAACTGAAGAGTTATTAACTGAAGAGTTCACATTTTTAAAAAGTTGTATTTATGTCTGAGTGCTAATTATGTACTTTCTATTCGTCCCACTGTTTCTATTTCTGTTCCCCCCTACTCTTGTCTTCTTTGGATTGATTGAGTTGCTTTTGCTAGTATTGTTTTTCTTCTAATTTTATCTTTTTCAGTATACGTGCTCGGCAGTCACATCTTCTGAGTTTACTCTTTCAGTGCTTACGCTGCTATTTCAGCATGCACACTTAACAAATTATGACAACTTCTAGTGACCCTTCTACCTGCCTTTTGTCCCACACGGCTGGCCTGCAACCGCCAACCCCACCTGCCTGGAGAAGTGCACTAGCCTCCCACAGACAGGGGCCTTTCCGGTTGGTTGCAACTTCTCTAGCACCTCCCAAATTCCAAGGCTTGCTGCCCACCTGATTGCGGCCTCTAGTGGTGCCCCAGAGGGCCGATTCCAGCAGGTCCTCCCAGCCCTGCACCTCAGTGAATTCTCTGCTGTCTAGTGAGCCAAGCTTTGCCTTTTGCAGTGATGTTTGGATCTCAGTTCTGAGGGAAGTGTGGAGGACTCTAACCCACCCAAGACCTAGTGGTTGTTTCTTATATCTGCCATTCTTGTATTATTTATAAACCTCTTTTACTCTCACTAGCTAATTCCACATTACTCCAGTCGCTATTAATAATTCTTTATATTAAATTTTCTGTGTTCAAATCACTGTGATGTTTCTAATTTCCTGACAGGATTCTGACTAATATATTCTCTACAATATATATGCTCTTATGGTCCAATATTTAAATTCCATCCTCTTTCCTTCATAATTGGCATTGTTCTTGTTATTTCACACTGTGAACATTTGTTACGTTTACACAGGTATTTATCGATAGCCTTGCTCCCCATTTGGATGAGTTTCCTATTGCTGCCATTAACAATTTGCTACAAACTTAGTAGCTTAAACAACACAGATTTATGCTGCCATCTCTCCAACCTCCTCTTCTTCCTCCCTATTCCACATTTAAGGACCACTGTGATTATACTGGGTCCACTCCAATAATCTGGGACATTTTCCTTATTTTAAGGTTAGCTGAATGGCAACCTGAATTCCACCTGCAAACATAATTCTCCTTTGCCATGTTAGGTAATATATTCACAGATCCCAAGGATCAGGATGTGGACTTCTTTAGGGGCATTATTCTGACGACCATACCACACCATTTCTTCTTGCAACTCTGAGTTTCCATCTGGGATTATTTCCCTATTCCTTTATAATTTCTGTTAATTAGAGTAATTTTGGTGATAAGATTTTCTTTTTCTTTTTTGGGGAGGGTCTGAAAATGGCTTTATTTCATTTTCTTTCTTGAAAGACATTTTTGCTGGGCATAGAACTATAGCTTGACATTTCTTTTCTTTCAGCATTTTGTGCTCTGGCTCCCACTGTTCCTATAGAAAAGTCATCATCAAACTGCTCCTCGTCGGGTTGCTTTTGAGATCTCTTTTTCTACAGTGTTCTCAGGTTTCACTTTGATGTATTTTGATGTGGATTTCTAAAAATATTTACCCATCTTTTAATTTATTAGGATTTCTGTACCAGAGACTTGGCAACTCTCAACAATTCTGGAATATTTTCAGAAATTATCTATGTTTACAATGTCTCTTCCTTTTTTTCTCTTTTGTCTTCTGGAATTCCAATTATATTTGATTCTCCCTCTATCTTCCCTATACTTTGACTTTTCTTTTATATATATTTAAAGATTTTATTTATTTATTTGACAGAGAGAGACACAGCGCGAGAGAGAGCACAAGCAGGGGGAGTGGGAGAGAGAGAAGCAGGCTTCCTTCCGGAGCAGGGAGTCCTATGCGGGGCTCAATCCCAGGACCCTGTGACCATGACCTGAGCCGAAGGCAGACGCTTAACAACCGAGCCACCCAGGTGCCCCTCTTTTATATTTTTTAAATATCATCATCTCTCTGGCCTGAATTTTGAGTAATTATCGGGATCCATTTTGCAGTTTGCAATTTCTCTCTGCAGCTACATATATTTGTGGATTCATTTGCCCATTAATTTGTCCACTTTTGTCTTTTATATGTAAAGATGTATTCTATCCCTTCTATCCTGTTGGTATTTCCAAACTTCTCTTTTATTTCTTTAGGTATATTAGACATACTTATTTAGATTTTTGTGTCTCTAAATGCCAATGTCTGATGTCTGTGTATATCTGTTTCTGCTATGTGTTGTTTGTTTCTGCTGGGTTGAAATCATGTATGTGCATGTAGTTGAGGTTGTGCTATTTGTCCTACTCCCAACTTTACCTATGGTGATTCTTTGAGGCTTATGTTAAGTTTTGCACCTCAGTGTGTACTTTTGTTTCTGCCACCTACAGGTGCTACCACCTTAGGACTTTAATTTCAATTTCCTGCTTGATTTTTTTTTTTTTTTTGAATGTGCAGATAACATATTTCATCTGTGCAGGGTTAAATTTAGACAACAAGTGTCCTTGCTATCCCTTTCCATGTGGTCAGTTTTATTCCCCATTCTCTCTTGTAGTAAAGGTGTGACCTCCTAGACTGGAACATAGACTTTAGGTTCTGAGCATCATATGCTAGACAGACATTAAAGGTGAGACTCAAGGTCTACAGGGCTGGCAAAATCACTTAGGGCAAAGCCAGCTCTGTTGCTCACATATTTTCCAGGAGTTCTGGTTTCAATTCATTTTAGATTTTGTAGAATCCTTATTTTTGCAGCAACCCAGCAATGTATTTAAAACTCTTCTGTTTTGCCCATTACTTTATTTTTTTTAAATTTTTTAAAAAAGATTTTATTTATTTGACAAAGAAAGAGACAGCCAGAGAGGGAACACAAGCAGGGGGAGCAGGAGAGGGAGAAGCAGGCCTCCTGCAGAGCAGGGACCCCGACACAGGGCTCGATCCCAGGACCCTGGGATCATGACCTGAGCCGAAGGCAGACACTTAATGACTGAGCCACCCAGACACCCCTACCCATTACTTTAATATCTAATTTATTATGCTGTTGAAAATGGAATCTTTCAATGTTTTTTAAAGATTTTATTTATTTACTTGACAGAGAGAGAGAGAGCACAAGCATGGGGGAGCGGTAGGCAGAGGGAGAAGCAGGCTCCCCGCTGAGCAAGAAGCCCGATGCGGGGCTCCATCCCAGGACCCTGGGATCATGACCTGAGCCAAAGTCAGATGCTTCACCAACTGAGCCACCCAGGTGCCCCTGGAAACTTTCAATTTTTATTTTGTTTATCTTCATGTATTTTGGTTTTCCCATTTGCTACAAGTTTTACTTAATTTAATTGCTATGTAATATCCCATTGCATGAATATATCATAATTGATGAACTCATCTTCTGTTGAAGATATTTATATTTTTCTATTTTCATAATTATGAAAGATGCTGCAGTGAACATTTATATACATGTTTTCATGTGTGTATATACATACATAACATATATATATATATAAATATATATATTTACATACATTTAAAATGTATTTTAAATATATTTTAAATATATAACCAACAGATATGGCTATGGGTGGAATTGTGTCCCTGCCCAAGAAGTCCTCCTAACTCCCAGTTCTTAGAACGTGAGCTTATTTGGAAATAGAGTGCTTGCAGGTCAATTAGGTCAGTTATGATGAGGTCATCCTGGAGTAGAGTAGGCTCCTAATCCAATAGGACATGAAGATGGCCATGTGAAGATGCAGAGACACAGGGAGAAGTCCATGCAAAGTCAGTGGTGACATTAGAGTTTGCTGCCACAAGGCAAAGAACACTCCAGGCTACCAGAAACCCGGAGGGGCAAGGGAGGATCTTCCCCTAGAAGCTTCAGAGAGAGAGCATGGTCCTACTGACATCTCAATTTCTGACTTCTAGCCTCCAGAATTCTGAGAGAATAAATTCTGTTGTTTGAAGCCCTCCAGTTGGTAGCATTTTCTTACAGCAGCCCTAGGAAACTACATTAGATTGTGGAAAATACGTGTATATTCAGTTTATTCAGTTTTCCATAGCTTCTACCTAATGCTTTCTAAAGTAGTTGTACCAATTATATTCCCACCTTCAGTATGAATCTTCCCATTGCTCTTCATTCTCACCAGTGTATGGTATTGTTAGACTTTTAAAACGTTTTTAATTTTGATATGTGTGAAACAATACCTCTTCTGGTCTGTTCAGGTTGCTATAATAAAATACCACAAATGGGGCAGCTTACAAACAACAGGAGTTTATTTCTCACAGTTCTGGAGGCTGGCAGTCTGAGATCAGGGCGACAGCACCTTCCAGTGAGGGTCTTCTGGGCTGCTGTCTCCTCCTATTTTCACATGCCAAAAGGGGTTCCGGAGCTCCCTGGGGAGTGGGTTCTCTTATAAGGGCACTAATCCCAGGACTCATGACCCAGTCACCCCCCCAAAGGCCCCACCTCCAAATACCATCACCTTAGGGATTAGGTTTCAACATATGAGTACTGGAGAGATACAAACATTCAGACCTGAGAAGTATCTTTTTATTGTTTTAAATTTCTATTTCCCTGCTGACTTGTGATATTGAGCATTTTTTGTGTGTGTTTATTTGCCTTTCAGATTTAGTTTTCTATGAATTGCCAGTTTATAAATTTCCCCTAGTTTCTTAATTGCTTAGTTTATTCTTACTGATTTGTAGGAATTTTTCATATATTCTGGTACCAGTCCTTTGTTAGTTATAGGGTTGCAAATATCAATTTTCCTGTATGGTTTCATATTTCACTTTATTTATGGTGTCTTCTAATGAACAAAAGTTCTTAATTTTAATGTACTGAAGATATCAATACTTTCTTCATGATTTGTGCTTTTTGTTTTGCATTTAAGAGATTTTTTTTCCTTACTTGCAAGCCATAACAAATATTCCAAAATTTCTTCTAAAATTTGTGATTTTGCATTTTTCAGATGAAGACTTTGTTCCATCTGGAGTTCTTTTATTACCATTGACAGAGTGTCCGTCCTTTCCTTCACTGACTTCTAAGCACATGTTAAGTTTTTACACGCGTATTCATCTATTTCCTGGCTCTCTACTCTGTCCCATTTCTTTGTTTGTCTGTTGCTTCTGCAACATCACGCAATCCCAGGTGCTATCACTGTACATCGTGTAACTTTTTGTGTTGCATGCTCCACTCAAAAGTCTTCAGACTTGTTTCTTTTCCAAGATGTGTATTAAATACGATTTTTTCTAAATACATTAGCTTCATTCTGTGTTATTATGTGGTATTTTCACTATCGTTCAGTTCTAAATTTTTTTAAAATTTAAATTTTTATTTTCTCTTTGAGCTACTAGCCATTTAGAAGTTTTCCCCTCAATTTCCAAATATGTGAGCATTTTAGAACATTTCTTGTTATTGTGTTTTAGCATAATGGTGATAAAAAAATGTCTACATGGTGTAGACACCTTACTATTTGTTGACACTTGCTTTGTAAATATACAATTTGTGTTTGAAAATAAAAATATCTACTTTAATTGTTCATTGCTGGGTTTAAATTGGCCCATTAGAGCAGAATTGCTCGTCGTTGTATTTTTCAGATGTTCTCTATTCTTACTAAATTTTACAGGCTTGACCTACAAATTACAAAATGAAGCATCTTTTATTGTGATTGTGAATTCATGAATCTTGTAATTCTGTAAATTTTTGCTTCATATATTTTGAGGTTATGTTCTTAAGTATGAAGAAGATTAGAACTATTATTTCTTCCTGGCAAATTTAACATTTTATATTTATGCAATGACCCTCATTGTTTTTAGTAAAACTTCTTTATACTCACATATGAATATGAATACACACACTGTGACTTTCAACTTTTCTCTGTACTTATATTTTAGGTGTTTCACTTGTAAACAACTTATGACAGCATTTAAAAAATATCTAATTTTGAATCTCCATTATTAATAGGTATGTTTATTCCTTTCATATTTAGTAATGATATATTTGTGTTTAGTATATCAATTTATTTTGTTCTAATAAATATGCCTTTCCTATGCATATTCTTTATTTCTTTACCATCATTTATCGACTTGAGTTTTCTTCCATTCCCTCCTTTTTTCTAATAATTTGAAAGTTACTTGTTCTATATCTAATCTTTAACTGCTTACCGTTAAAATTTAAACAAGAACACTTGGTGAGCAGTCTAAATGTCATCCATATCTCCATTCTATTTCAGAACAATACATGGAGCCTAGAATATTTTAATTCTGATCTCTCCATTCTAGTCCATGTTATTTTTGCCCAGCGTTTTCTTGCGATTTTTGTTTGTATGCCACGCAAATTACTCATCATTTTAGCTAATGTTTTCATTTTCTGGTTTAAATCTTGTTTAGATCTATCCACATGTTCTTTATTGTTCTCTATTCCTTCTTTTATCTTAGAGTTTTCTTCCACGTGGGCCTGCTAGAAAACTAGCACTGGGTGTCTGAAAGTGTCCTTATTTCATATTTGCTCCTGAATAACAGTTCAGATATTTATTTATTTATTTATTTATTTATTTATTTATTTATTTTTTAAAGATTTTATTTATTTATTTGAGAGAGAGAGAATGAGAGAGAGCACATGAGAGGGGGGAGGGTCAGAGGGAGAAGCAGACTCCCTGCCGAGCAGGGAGCCCGATGCGGGACTCGATCCAGGGACTCCAGGATCATGACCTGAGCCGAAGGCAGTCGCTTAACCAACTGAGCCACCCAGGCGCCCCATCAGTTCAGATATTTAAAGAATTTATTAATTATGGACATGTATTAAGCACTTTGGAGATACAGGCATTGGATCAGTTTCTAGGAAGAGTTTAAAAGAAGCCCTAATCTCCGTTCGTAAAGTACAGAATTTCATATTCATGTATATGAATTGTGTTCTATAAATCCCCAGAATCCTTAATCATTGTTTGTGTAGTTGCTCTCTGAGAACCCTTTGTCCCTCTCTCCTTCTCTTCTAAGTCGTTGTAGTATTAAATCAACCTTTAGACTAATTTTAGGGAAATGTATTTAGTTTAGATTTTAATAGTCTGATTTAAGAGTACTCATCTTCAAACTCTAAATCCAAAATATAGCTTAATATTTTTTTTACAGTGAAGTCAGTTTCTGGTATTCAGTCGCCCATGGACTAAAGCAGGAACGGAGCCCCACTTTGCCATTTCAACAAGGTTCCGGTTTTTCATGTTCTTCAATTCTTCCACTGGCGAATACCTACCGTTTATCATGGGCCATCCACGCAACACTGTTTTTTGACATTCCCAGGTGTTGTAGAACATTGAGTGAAGGTGATATAATATATCCTGTCCCCTTTGGACACATGATTCACTACACATAACCACTCTAACTTGGAAAAAATTTCTTAAACATTGAGAAACCGAAAGACATAAAACTTTAAAATTACTTCGGTGGGATGATTTCCTTGGTCAGTCTAGGTGGTCAGCTGTCAGCCTCAGACCGGAAGCCTCTGAAGGGGCAGCAGGCATGGGTAGACTCTTTCTCTGGGTTGGGAAAGCAACGAAATGCTGTCCTGTCACTTCTCTATCACAGGGACCTCTCCACTGGGATGTTTTGTGTGGAAGGCATTTCCTGACTCCTAGTTCAGTCTGCTCTAGGTATTGTAAGCAACTGGCATTTGATTACTTATTAACCCCCCATTATGTAAGTGGACATGGTGTAGAGAAAGGGCTCTGGACCAGTACTCAAGACAGCTAGAACCCAGCCCAGGCTGTGTGACCTCAGGCCAGGGGTGTGACCTCTCTTCACTTCCATTTCTTCATGTATAAAATGAAAACAGTGTCTGCACTACCAACCCCTCAGGATACTCTCTTATTTTTTACCACCACCCCACCATTAAGAATAGTTTGGATTTTCTAGAAAAATGCTCAAGCTACATGAAAATATCAGTTCTATATTTTTTATAAGAAGAGTGTACATTTCAGTGGTTTTGCAATACATTGTTTGGTGAAATAGTCAGAAAAGAGTGATGCAGAAAAAATCACTCTGTTCAGGGAAGGTAAACCACTTATTCATTCAATAACAATCTAGTACCCATGTGCCAGGCACATGGGGCTCTCCTCTCCTAAAATCTATATTCTATTGGGAAGAGACAGGAAAAAAATGAACGAGTAAATTCATAAGAAAATATCTGGAGAGGTGACATTTAAGATGAGACCTGAATGTCATGTGATGGTCAGAGGGAAGTACCATCTCAGGAAAGGGTACAGCCTCACGGCAGAAAAGAGCTTGTCATGTTCAAAAGAGCAAAGTCCAATGGACAGGGAGAGAGTGGTTTGAGAAGCAAGCAGGAACAGGTCAAATTGGGCTTGGTGAGTTAGCCTAAAATGGCTTTTTTAAAATTTCAAATATGATGGAGAGCCTCTAGAGGACTTTAGAATAAATGTGTGCTGGGGAGTTAGGAGAGACAGATACTGGAGGTAGGACTGAGTGGGCTACATGGGGAAGGGGAGGGAGGCTGGGGGTAGTTGGGTTCCTTTCCTAGGGCTGCCACAACATAGTGCCACAGACTGAATGGCTTAAACAATCTATTTTCTCACAATTCTGGAAGCTAGAGTCTGCGATCAAGATGTTGGCAAGGTTGGCTTCTTCTGAGGCCTGTCCTCTTGGCTTGTAGATGGCTGTCTTCTCCCTGGGTCCTCACTCTGTTACGTGGGTGGACAAATTTCCTTTTCTTTTCTCTTTCTCTTTCTTTCTTTCTTTCTTTCTTTCTTTCTTTCTTTCTTTCTTTCTTTCTTTCTTTCTTTCTTTCTTTCTTAAGATTTTATTTATTTATTTGACACAGAGAGAGAGAGAGAGCACAAATAGGCAGAGCGGCAGGCAGAGGGAGAGGGAGAAGCAGGTTCCCTGACGAGCAGGGAGCCTGATGCAGGGCTCGATCCCAGGACCCTGGGATCATGACCTGAGTTGAAGACAGACACTTAACTTAACAGAGGCTTAACTGACTGAGCCACCCAGGTGCTCCCAAATTTTCTTTTCTGATAAGGACACCAGTCATATTGGATTAGGGCCCATCCTAGGGACCTCATTTTACATTAACTGCCTCTTTAAAGACCCTCTCTATAGATACAGTCACATTCTGAGGTGCTGGGAGTTAGGACTTCGACATAGGAATTTGAAGGGGTGGGGTTCAATTCAACCCACGGCAGTAGAGGATGTAGTGTGGGCAAATGTGTGGGAGGCAGGATTGGCATTGAACTTTCTGACAGACAGTGAAGACAGCAGCCAGAAGCATAGTAATGGAAGTCGGGTTATCAATGGAGGTGAAAGCCAGGCTGGTAAGAATCTTGACCTCCCGCTATAGGTCTTGCGGAGCCTTGGAGGATCCCTGAGTAGTGGGGGAGAGCTGAGTATAGACAGCTAAGCAGCTGGTTGTGTGAACACCAGGTAGGAAAGGGTGGGCACAGTGGAAAACTCGAGGCAGGGGACTCAAGTCAGGCCCTTAGAAACAGAAAAAGGAAAGAAAGTAGGAAGGAACATCCTGGGGAAGACCTATCAGGGATGATTGAGGCAGCAGGGTGACAGGATTCTATCCTGGGAAAGTATGAAAGCTTACTGAAAGGCAAAGGCTGCTGGGTAAAACTTGCACTGGTTTACAGTCAGGGTGACTCAGGACAGCCCACCTGGTCTCTATCCAAACCCAGCACCTAGAGCCATGATGGCAGCTGGACAGATTGGCTCATTTGGCTGGACAAAATATAACTTCAGAGGCAGACAGACCTCAGTTCGAATCCCAACCCCTTCATTTGTAGCAGTATGTGGTGGTTAATTTTACGTGTCAACTTGACTGGACCACGAGGTATTCTGGGTGTTCCTGTGAGGGTGTTTCTGGATGAGATTAACATTTGAATCAGTAGACTGAATAAGGCAGATGGCCCTCCTAATGTGGGTGGCCCTCTTCCAATCAATTTAAGGCCTGAATAAAACAAAAAGCCTGACCCTCCCAGAGTAAGAGAGGGTTCCTCTTGCTTGACTGCCTTTCAACTGGGACACTTGTTTTTTCCTGCTTTTGGACTTGAACTAAAATATCGGCTCTTCCTGGGTCTCAAGGCTGTCAGCTTTTGGACTGAAACTACACCATTGTTTCTCTTGGTCCCCAGGCTCTTAGACTAGGACTAGAACTACACCATTGACTCTTCTGGGTATCTGGGACTTAGATCTTGGGACTTAACGGCCTCCATAATTGCATGAGCCAATTCCTTATAATAAGTCAATCTCTTTCTCTCCACATTTATCATCTATCTATCTATCTAATCATTTTTCTATCAGATATAGATATATAGATACTTGTATCTTTCTCTCTATCCCATTCGTTCCATTTCTCTGGTGAGCCCTGACTAATACACAGTATAACTTAATCTCTTTGAACCTTAGTTTCCCTGAGTGTCTGATGGGAGGAATAAATCACCTTCCAGAGCTGTGGGATGACTAAATGAGGGGGTGTATATAATGTCTGGCTCATAGTAGGTGCTCAATAAATGGTAGGTTCCTTCCTGTCCCCTTTAGTGGAACAAAGCCCAGAAGTGGCAGAACAGGTAGATGTAGGTACTCATAGCACGTCTGGACTGCTCTGGCAGTGCATGTGGGCTGATGCTTTCCTTGGCAGTGTTGGCCCAGGTGCTGGTGGGGCTTGAGCTGGTGTGGTTCCATGTGTGTCCACAGATGTCCACATTTTGCCTGCATGGAAAACACCAAATACTGTACTAAGGATCAGGAAAAAGGCCACCAACAACCCATGTGGCCCTGGGTGAGTTTCTACTCTCACTATGGATGGCTTTGTTTACTGTATCTCTACCATCTGGCAGGGAAAACATTCAGCTCTTTACAATTCATTTAACCATGAATTGTGCAAGACTGTTGAATCACAGACCTGTACCTCTGAAACAAATAATACATTATATGTTAAAAAAAAAAAAAAAAGAAGATCATAGGAAGGGAAAAATGAAGGGGGGGAATTGGAGGGGGAGATGAACTATGAGAGACGATGGACTCTGAGAAATAAACTGAAGGTTCTAGAGGGGAGGGGGGTGGGGGGATGGGTTAGCCTGGTGATGGGTATTGAGGAGGGCACGTTCTGCATGGAGCACTGGGTGTTACACGCGAACAATGAATCATGGAACACTACATCTAAAACTAATGATGTAATGTATGGGGATTAACATAATAAAATGAAAATAATAATAATAATAAAAAAATAACCTTGTTACATTAGTCCCAGTTTGTAGCTGAGGAAACTGAGGTCCAAACAGAGTAAGTAGCTTTCTTGAGTCATACATGGTTAGCAAATGGTAGAGCTGGGTTTGGAATCTAGCTTTGTATGATTCTGGAAGTCACTCTCTTCGCACTAAGCTCTATTGGTTCCTCTTCTTGGCCTCCACAAGTCTCCACATTTGAGCTACAAAATGGGACTAATCACACATGACTTACCTCAGCATACTTTCCAGTCCCCTGTCTGTGTTGTAAGGAACAAATGAAAATAAGTATGTTCCAGTTACTCCTGATGCATTATAAACCACCCCAAAACTTAGTGGCATAAACAACCGTTTTATTGCACTCATGGGATTTTGTGGGTCAGGGATTTGGGCAGGGCATAGTGGAAATGGCTTTACTCTATTCCATGATGTCTGAGGCTTCATCTGAGAAGATCCAAATAGCTGGAGGGGAGTCAGCAGCTAAGCAATGAAATTATCTGAAGGTTCTGGGATGACTCAAATGTTGGACTCAGCCGGGGCTGTCAGCACACCTGCATGTGGCCTTCTTATGTGGCCTGAGATCCACACAATACGGCAGCCCCAGGGTAGTTGGACTTTGTCCCTGGTGGCTCCAGGCTCTAAAAGTGAGCATCCTAGTGAGAAAGGCAGATGCTGCATTGCCTTTATGATCTAGTCTGGGAAGTCACATAGCATCACTTCTGCTGAATTCTGTGGGAAGAAGCAGTCACAAGTCTGCTCAGATTCAAGGGCAGGAGAAATAGATTCTATCCCTCAATGGGAGAAGTGTCATTGGATTTTATGGCTTTTTTTTTTTTTTTTTTAAAACCACCACAGGGTATACAAGTCCAAGGGAAGTATAGGAGAGTATACTGGAATAATTCCTTGCTATAATCAATGACATATTTGTTTTTAGTCAGGGCGCTCTGCCTTGCCAAGCATAAAACACTCATGTCTAAATAGTGTTGAACATGAACTGGATTTGGTCACGAACAAGCCTGTCTTGCTTTTTCCTGAAGAGAAATGCCTAAACTTTAAAAAGCTCCTTTGGCAGCAGCAGTGTCTGCACTAACATCAAAACATCTGAGAGATGTTGGAAATTCTGTAACCTGTCCAATGGCTTGCGGGTCACGAAGACCTGGCTTTGCCTGCCAGGATGGGGGAGGGAAACAGTAAAGGGCTCCAGTTCTTTAAGGATCAGATTTTCAACCTTTCTTTTGAAGTTAAGTACTTTTAATGGAATGAAATTAAAAACAGAAAGCCTCTGTTTAATTTTCTTTTCAGAAACAGGTTTCCATAAGCTGCTATGATTTATTTATTTTCTTCATTTACCAAGTTTAAATTATTCAGGGGCTGTGTTTTGGTGCTTAATTAGGCAAAGCATTAATGACCCTGGTGAAAATTAGAGGGTTTGGCTGTGCTTATGTCAGGCCTGTTCCTGTTAGATTCTATTCTCTTCTATTAAAAACTATTGACCCAAATAAATTGTCTGAGATTCATCACTGCACCACCAGGTGGGACCCTGGGCTTGGGGCGTAAAGTGACCAAGGACTTACATCATCCTGCTCACCATTTTTTGAGCCTGGTTCTTTAAAGGAACATGCACCAATTGCAAGTCAAAAATAAAGGGTAGTGCCTCAACAAATTCGGAGACTTGTATTTATATTGCATTTATTACTCAGAGGTGATGGTGGATAAAGATGAAAAAAAAAATCAAATTGCGAAAGTACCTTTTCTCATATGAAACTATTTTTCACTGATTACTTTTTCTACGTGCCTTTCTCACAACAATGATGTGTGGGAGAAAGATGGAATTTGGAATTAGGCAGACATGAATTCATATTCAACATAATCATGTGAATGTAGATAATTTACTCAAACTTTCTAAGCCAGTAATCTGGTTATAATAAAATAGGGGAAAAGAATACCTGCTGTTGTAAGGATTAAATGAAGTATGGAATGTCAAACCCCCACTGCAAAGCCTGGCACCATGTGACACATTAACTGTTGGGTGGCTTTACCCGCTCTCTGCATCTGCAGTGGCCCAGCAGTGCTCCACACAGATGACGTGGACTTGAACTTCTTGTGGCCTGAGTATTTCCAAGGCTGAACTTAACTCACTTTCATCCCCTCAGCCAGGTTGGTGCCTTTCTCGCAAGCGAAACAGAGTTATGAGTGGCATTTCAGAGACTTGGGAAATAGGGAGAAGAGGGGACATTTTATATTTATTGGACATTGACTATGTGCCAGGCAACATACTGAATATTTCACATACATTTTCTCATTTGCTTCTTGTAATGACCTTATGAAGTAGGTGTAACGCTTTTTAATCAACCTCCCACCCCCTGCCCCAAACATAGCAGCTTAATACAACAACCATTTATTATTTTTTATGAGTCAACTGGGCAGCTCTGATGTGTGCCAGGCGTGGCTGATCTTGCTGGGCTTGCTCATGTAACTGTGGTCAGCTGGTGGGTAAATTGTTGCTGACCAGCCTGGGCTGGTCTTGGCTGGCTGGACAGCTCAGCTTTGCTCCATATGGTCTCTCACCCTCCTGGGGCTTACCCTGGGGTTGTTCTTATGATGGTGGCAGGGGTCCAAGAAAGGAAAAGGAAACATGCATGTGACTCTCCTACTTGCCAAAGCAAGTCATATGGCCAAGCTCTAAGTTGGGGTAGGACAGCATATCCAAAGGGAATGGATTTAGGGAGACATGAACAAATGGGGGCCACTAGTGAACTTCATCTCCCTCAAAAGGCATTGTTATTAGCCCTGTTTGTAGAGGAGATGGAGGCTGGTAATACTGTGCCTCTTGGTCACTGGTCTGCTCCCTGTGTCTCTCTGTTGTGTTCTTTCTTGGTCATCTACTACATGGGGTGGGGATGTTTTCCAATCAGCTGTATTTCCTCTTCTTTCTCATTATTTAGTCTGCATTTGAAATCTTATGTAAAATTTTGGGGACTAACCAATGGGTCCTAATGAAACACTGTAGAATGATATCAAGGGACAGTGCAGGTAAGTCATTAAAGTAAGTCTAATGGTTAGAGAAAATGAAGGAGAGGCAAATATGTAACTCGATGGAATGTAAATGGAAGAAAATGAGACAAATTTGTATTTCTTCAGTATTTGCTGATTTCCTTGATTTTGCCTGGGTCAGCTTTCCCTTCTCCTTGTCATCCTTTCTAGATCTGGATACTGAGTCTGAAAAAGGCAAGATTCTGGCATTGGCCTAGGGCATTTATTAGCTCTTTGATCTTGGGCAAGGAAGTTACCTAACTTGCCTGGAGCCTCTATTTCCTCATGTGTGAAATGAGAATAATAGCACTGATGTTGGTTGTGTAGGTTAAAGGAGACCTGCAGGTGAAGTGCCCTGCCTGGTCTGAGCCTGTCTGTGGCCACTGTGATTCACTGCTGCCCCTCCCCCCCCTTCGCCAAGCACCTCTTGGTGCCTGGAAATACAGAAGAGTTGGCCTTCCCAACTGCTGTGGCTCTGGGTGAGCTGCCAGGGAGGTGCAGAAGGGCTGAGCAGCATGAGGGCTGTTAATGGATTTTATGGCTTTGTTGAGCACCCCAAACAACAGTTATTAATTATAGGCTGCTGTTTCGACACTGTTGCAATATATATTTTGTTAATTGATTTGTATAGGCTCATATCTAGCAACATAAAGAATGTGCAGGACCATAACACTTACAAAGCCTTGTAATTTACCGCCCTCTCTCGCTTCTCAGATGGGAAACAAAGGCTTTGAGGAGAGGACAGACAACTGTTTTTGGCCATTGGACCTTTAATGTCTAGTCCAGTGCCCAGTGGCAGGGTAATACAACCTGTCTAGGTCCTCAGTAAATGTGTTGAATCAATGAATAAATAACTTTTGTTTCTATATTTCTCTATTTTATTTATCTATTCCTTATGAACCCTGAATTGTGTGTGATATTGGCACTGCAGATATGCAAATATGGTCAAGGACTTATTCTGAGCCATTAGTTAATGTTAATTGAGTACTTTTATGAACCTTGCGTGGCTTTGGGGTGGTGGGGGGTCGACAAGAGGTGCGTGGCCCCTGCTCTCAGGGAAGTGACAATTACTCAATGGCATGAAATGTTACAAAGCATGACGTCAGGTGGCCTGGTCTTAGATATGTGGAGTGACAACAGAAAGGTGGTAACTTCTTGCCTAGGTACCATACTGCAGGGAAGTTTATGTCCCCACTGCTGGCGCAGAACCCCAGATTTGCTTTTCGGATCTGGTCCATCAGCTTCTGAGAGCAGCGGCTGCAGCTGCACCTGCCTCTCCAAGATGGTGCGGCGTCTGGCCATTGCCCTCCAGGTCCACGGAGATTTACCCTGCCTGGCAAGACCAGAGCAGCGCTCGCGTTCTCCAGCTCTCGCGTGTGCCTGGCGCCCTCCCCAGACCAGGCGGCACAGAGCGTCCAGACGCCGGGCCAAGGGCAGGACCCGCAGCACGCCCGCCCGGCCCTCCGCACCGATGTCAGCTCCAAGGGCGTGGCAGGGCAGGGTCCCCTGTGCCGCAGCAGACGACGCGCAGGCCCCAGGTGACCACTTTCTGAGGGGCCCCGCCGTCTCCTGAGGCAGTTATTTGGGGAGCCGGAGCCGGGGCGCGGGCGGGAGGGCTCGCCGCAGCGGCCCGCCGCGGTCCTACCGGAGCCGAGTCCTGCCTGGAGCACGAGCGCCTGGGAGCGTGAGGACGCTGGAGGAAAGTTGGGGGTCGGGGCCGCGGAGCCGGGAGCGCGGAAGCAGGGCCGGTGTCCGCGTCTCATGAATATGCAGGAACCACCTCCCTCCCCCCGTGACGTCACGGGCCGTCCCGGGGTGAGCGCCGGAGCCGCTCCGGGTCCGCGCCAGTGAGCGCGGCTGCTGGCGGCGAGCGAGCGAGCGGCGCGGCGGCGGGCAGCGGAGGCCGAGCGCGGCGGCACCCGAAGCGCACCCAGCAGGCAAAGCGAGGCAGCCGCGGCCCGGCGGGCACCCGCAGGCGAGAGCCGGCTTGGGCAGCAGGCGGCAGCGGCAGCTGGTTGGCGGCGGCGGCGGCAGCGGCGAGGATGCTGACCGGGAGGCTGTGCTGGGTGCCGCTCCTGCTGGCGCTGGGCGTGGGGAGCGGCAGCGGCGGCGGCGGCGGCGGGGGCAGCCGGCGGCGCCGCCTCCTCGCGGCTAAAGGTGGGTGCTGGGGAAGTTTCCTCCTCTCCAAAGAGGGAGGCAGGGCGGGCTTACGGGTGCAAGCGCGGGGACCCGGGCTCACGCTAGAAATGCACGCCCTCCCTTGCCGCAGCTCTCCGGCCTCTGTGCGCTCGGGATCCCCGAAGTGAGCGCCCTGCGCCCCGGACCTGAGAGGCTCCACCTGCAGACGCCGGCCCTACCCTGGGCGGGGTCCAGGGACGCAGGAGAAGGGGAGGTCTGTGGAAGTCTGGACAACTTTGGGGGCTGTGTGTGGCGGGGTGGGAGCGTAGTGAGGGCGTCGCGGGCCCCAGCCCGGGGACTGCTTGAGCTGGGCTCGGGCGCCGGGTAGAAGAGACAGTTGTCTGCTCCTGCCCTAAGGGAGGGAATCGGCGGCGGTGCCTTCAAAGGACGGAGCAGAGCGCTTCTCCGGCTCTGAGGTGGATGGAAACTTGTAGGCTCCAGGGAAGCTCCCCCGCCCCCGCCCCGGCTCGCCTCAGGCTCCCCCAGGGCGGCTGTGGCTCCCCTGGGAACGCGCGCCCTCCCGGTGGGCCGCGGAGTCCGGAGAAGTGTGGGATGTGACGCCCTCCCCAGCCCCCCGCCGCCTCTCCGACTCCGCTGGGGCCCACCTGGCGCCCTTCCCCCTCCCACCCGGTGCGGTGGGAGATGCTGACCTCCCCGCTGCTCCCTCCCAGAAGGCTGCAAGGTCCTGGTGAACGCCCGGCGCTGTAAGGAGACAGTAGGCTGGCGAGCAGCGTACTTTGACAGCTGTCTGGGTGCGAGGGGAGGGCGCTGGGGTAGGGGCGACCGGAGGGCGGATCTGAAAGAGAAGGTCACGTGCAGGACGGTGCGGGGAGGGGCGAGGGAGGAGCAGAGAGGGAGCCGGGTGACGGTGGGCGCTGGGGAGGCAGTAGCAGATCTCGGCTGGAGCGCCCAGCTTAGTGATAACTTGTTGATTCTTTGCGCTGTTGACGAGCAGGGTATGCGCTTGGTTTGGAGGCTGTGGCCAAATCCGCCACGTAACGAGGAGGGGGGAACGTGATCGCTGGAATCTTGTCTGACCATCATCAGGGGACGGAGGGGTTTGCACCTGTAGATAAACAGGTTCCCTATTAGAGGCAACCTGATCTTGCAAGCTGGCTTTGAACTATAGCTTACCAGTGGCTCAGGGAAGGAATGTATACCAGGTTTAATTACTCTTGGAGGGTGAGGAGAGTAGATAGTTTGCCTCCTTTGGATCTCAGGGATGCTTCTCCCACAACTTGTGAATGATAACTTTGAGCAAAGAATAGGAGAGTTTCTGCTTATTCTCTAACCTTACATTTTTGGAGACATGATTTTGAAACTATTTCATAAGCAGACATCCTGTTTCTTTTCAACAATTCACCCCCCCCTTCTTGAGAAGCAGTTTCTTTTTTGAGAAGACAAGGAAAAACTCATTATGAAAATATCTTAAAGTGTGGTAAAGGAGTCGCTGATACGAGGGATCATTCTGAGAGACTGTTGTTTTGGTAAAAACAAGAATTAAAAACAATGAACTTCCAAACCATCTGCCGTCCTTCCCCTGTATAGACACTTTGTTAAACAGGCAAATGACATGTTTTTGAAGATTTTTAATCACTTTGTAGCAAAATAAATGGTATATTTATAAGCAGATGTCTGCAAACAGGGGAGCTCACAGCAAGTGAGGAAAAGAGAAAAGCTTGTTTGGGTAGAGGACCTGGTGTGCTTATGCATTGCAGAGTTCTCAGGTCAGAATAGAAAGCTTTGCAGAGATAAAAGAGAAAGATGAAAAAGAAAAAAATCCAGGCTCCCAGTGATTCATATGTATGTGTACAATTATGTGCATTTTAATCAACACTTTTCATCTTCCTCACTTAGTATATACTCATTTTGTGGTGAAAACAAGCCATTTGTATTTCCAATGTAAAAAAGTTGATTGGCCCTAGAGGGGTGAGAGTTGTCTAGCGAATCCCCCTTCTTCCTTTTTTCCCCTTGCAACCACTGGGGGGCTGCAAAGAGCGCTGTTAGCTGCATTAAAAAAAAAAAAAAAAGAAATGTGTAATAGTTGATCAAAACAGAGACATTTATAATGACAGTTTAGTCGGTATTTACAGAACTGACTTTCCTTATTACGATGCAGTTGCATTTTACATTCCCAAATCTCACATCATCTCTGAAGAACATGAGCAATAGTAAGGGTATGCTTCCTGCCACTGACTTTGCCATTTCTAAGGTTCATATCATGATTACTCCTGTCACTGAAAAAGAGAAAAGTCAGGGCGACATGTGAAGAAGATTGAACAAAAAATAGCTTTCTTCCTGCATACAATTCTGTACTCACATGTAGAAGAAAATTGGGAATGTGGCTTCAAGCTGCCTGTCAGAGTTGAACACGCCCCCTGGACAACTATCTGGAAACATACCTTCGCAACTTTGGGCTCCTGTACGACGTTGTGTCTGTGGGGCATGGCTCGTCTTGCCTTTGTATTCCTTGCTTCTTGCTGCAGGGAATTGAGCAGCTAATTCCATACAACTGTTTGGGGTTTTCACAGAATCAATGAACTCTTAGTGCAAACATATTCCCAATTTCTGAAATAATCCAGTGGCCAGGCAGTTATTATAACAACTTCCCTTTACTTTTCTCTATCTTGGCTATTTAAAAAAGACGAACACTTCTTGGATTCCTTGAAAAGACCAGATTCCCTTCATCCTGAATCACCTCTGGTTACCAGGCCAGGATGTGCTCATGGATCCTGTGGACCATGTCTTCAGGCTAGAAGGTCACCTTCCTCAGCCTAATCCCTTCTGTTACTCATCCCCTGGTCAGGCTTAGACAGGGCCTCCCCTAGGAACCTTTCCCCGTGGGTCTCCCAGGCTGGGCACCCCCAGAACACTGTGGCTCCCCCTCTGGTGTGCCTGTGCCCCTTGTCTTGCCCCAGCACTGCTCTGTGAGCCTTGAGGGCTGGAATCTCACCTTGACTTTCCCTGCCTCCCTAGGGCCAAGCGGCTGCCTGGTATCCAGGTGTAAGCTGAGCAGTCAGTGGTGATGGGCTTAGTGATTCTACCTGTTTGCAGTCACAGTGCTCTTGTTTCTTGACGTAGATGTTTGAGATGTTTTCTCCTCTCCTATATAAAATAAAATTTGGACTTAGAGAAACCCGGGTTCTAATCCTGGTCCTACTGCTTCCTGGCTAGATTATCTTGGGTAAATTAGCTAAGCTTTTGGAGCCTCAGTTTCCTTATCTATAAAATAGGGATACAAAAAATCTACCTTGCAAAGCGGTTGTCAGGAGAGGGCTTAGAAATCATTTAGCCCGCTTCATGGCATGCAAATGGCACTAAATACATAGTGACGGTAATTATTGGTTTCATAAACACTGGGCTCTAGGGTTTGAGATTTGGTGAAATCCCCTTTTCTGACCTCTTGGCAATTCAGTAGCTTTGTTCATATCTTCTCGCAGCCCAAGCTCTGTTCTCTCTCTGTCTCTTTCTTTGTATGTGCATGTGTGGAGAAACACCATGTATAAATGGAAGTGCACATTCACACACATTTGGCTTGAACTGTGAAAACATTTACTACTTTCACTAGTCTGTGGACGCCTTTGAGACCAGGACCCCCTTCCCATTCATTCAAAATCCCTGGCACTTAGTGCAGGGCCAGCCCAGAGTAAGGACTCAGCAATGTGTGCTGTATAAGTAAATAAACATGTCTCCGTGGGCCAGCTCTGGGAGGTGCGGGGCTTCTGGTCTCTGGAGGAAGAGCATCTGTGGTTGATTTGGGCTGTTAGGAGAGGTCCCTGCCAGTTAGCACTTTCGTCTCAGCCCTGCTGTTCCAGGAAGCAGAGAAGCATTTTTGTTTTGCTTAAGACAACCTCTCTGATGATGCCTGTTTACATGGAAGGGGGTAACCCAAGGTTTGATAATGAAATGGCAGCTTGAAACAGATGATTTTTATTATTTGTTGTCTGGCCCACCACTAACTGGACCCTGTGGAAATGTTTCCATTGGTGTGGTAAGTTTGAGATGGTCCAGGAGAGGACTGAATTGGGAGAAGGCTGCTGAGCTCAAGACATGTACTGAGTAGGACAGATGATTGCCATCTTAACCAGGTGGGGCTGCTGTAACGAAAATACCAGGGCCTGAATGGCTTATAAGCAATCGCAATTTATTTTGAACCATCTGGAGGCTGGTAGTCTGCGATCAAGGTGCCAGGGGTCGGGTTCTGGTAAGAGCCTCTTCCAAATTGCAGACTCCTGACTTCTCATTGTACCCACACAGGGTAGAGAACAGAGAGAAGAAGCAGGCTTTCTCCTGACTTTTATTTATAAGAGTACTAATCCCATTGATGAGAGCTCCACCCCCATGACCCCCTCTTTCCCCAGTCACCTCCCAAAGACCCCACCTCCTCATGCCATTACTTTGGGGTTAGGGTTTCAAGGTATGAATCTTGCAGGGACACAAACATTCATCTATAACAGTCATGCTATGGACTTTGGGGGAGCATCAGGCGGAAGGCAGGGGTGGGCAGAGTTCAGAGAAGGATGCCTTCGGTGGGAGGCCAACTCAAACATGTACTGGGCCCTGTTCTTTAGCCTTATCAGCCAGTAGCTACTTCTCAGTCTTCTGTTATTCTCTGTGAAGGGAACAAAAAGATAAAGCAAGTTCCAGATATCAAAGAGCTCACACTCTGTCTAGGGCAAACATCACACATGACATGAACTACTGGAGAACTTCATAGCTGATGGGAAAAGGGTAGATTGTGCACTACAGACCTCAGAAAAATCTTGGAGGAAAGGAAGAAATTGGCAAGGATGGGAGAAGTCAGGAAAGATTTACAGAGAAAATGAAAGGGGTCTTGATGGGTGAGTACGCACTCGGTAAGCAGATAGGAGGGGGGCAGGACGGTGAATGCAGGATATTAAGAATGCACATGATTGGCACACAGGCAGGAGTGAAGAGGGAGCTCAGCCATGGCCAAATACATTTCTTTTTTTTCCCCTTTTTTTTAAGGGGGGAGGGGCAGAGGGAGAGAGAGAGAGAGAGAGAGAGAGAGAGAATCCCAAGCAGGATCCACACCCAGCACAGAGCCTGACACGGGTCTTGATCTCAGGACCCCGAGATCATGACCTGAGCCGAAATCAAGAGTCAGATGCTTAACCGACTGAGCCACCCAAGTGCCCCATTTTTTTTGTTTTTGTTTTTTTTAGAGAGAGGGAGAATACATTTCTGTATACAGATTACAGAGCTAATAAAATAGTGAATGTTTATTGAATGCACACTATGTGCCAGGCACTTCTTTCAGCATTTCCCATGTGTCAGTTGATTTGGTCTTAACCCCAACTCTATGGTGAAGGTAGAATTGCTGTCCCATCTTTACAGAGGAGAAAACTGAGGCCCAGAGAAGTGATGTAACTTGCCCAAGGTCTCACAGCTTAGAGATTGTAGAACTGAGATTTGAACCCAGAACAGTGTGGTAGACATGGATTTCACATCACCTGGGCTTACCTACCAGAGGGATGTGATGTCTGCTCTGGGAAGGGTCTGAGTAAGGTCAGAGAGGCTCTTACTCTGTCTGAGCCTCACTGTCTGAGAACATTTGGGTTTCACTACAAAATTGCTGAAAGAGTCAGTTTCTCTGCGAGCCTCATTCTCTGATTCACTTCGCCATGAGGAGTAAACATGGCTTCTGTCTTCTGGTCCAGGCCGCTTGAAGCCTTCCTCACTTCCTGTCATGCTTGGCCTCACACAGAGAAGACAGCTGTCTGCATTTCGTGGTCTGAGATGTGCTTGCAGGGGTCTCCTGCACCAGAAAGGGCTCCCTAGCTGGTCTTTCATTTGGGTTAAAGATGGCTCCCTTCTGAATCCTTTGTTAAGCAGGCAGGGTGAATAAAGGCTACCATGAACACTTCCAAGTATATTAGATATACTCGAAGGCTGGCCGCTGGGGACAGTGAAGAGGGGATGCTGAAAAGTGAGTGTGGCAAGGGTGGGAGGAGATGGTATAGACAGAGTAGCAGGTACCTGACTACTCATAAGGCTGCCTTTTCTTATGTCATGGCATGATTATATATGTCAATTGCTCTTTTCACAAATACCCATTTTATAGGTTGGTAAAGGAACCCCACAGGGCCTGCAGCAACAGAGACAGAAATCAGACCAAGGGGTCTTACTGCTTGTAGGTGGTTGTAATCCAGCACCAGAGAGCCAGGTGATGTCTTGGACGATGTCACCCAAAGCCCACTTCTGCCTCTTCTTAGTGGTATTCTAATCCTTGGAACAAGCACTTATCCTTATAGATCCTCAGGACCTTGCCTGTCCCCAGCTCAGTGCCCTCTGCTTACATCAGTTCTCCTAGGGCCATCTCTAGCCCTGACCAATTTTTCTAGCTCATCTTGAGGCTTGCTTAATGTCTGCCTCCTCTAGGGTGCTCTGGGGTACCACCAGCCCCATGTATGCCCAACCTCTTCTCTCCCTCCAGAAACCTGCTGTTATTCTGTCTGTGGCCGCCTTTTGGGTGAAGGGTCCTCCTGTGCACTCACCTAAGTCGGAGTCCCAGGACTCCCCCAGCATGCGTCTCTCTCCCCCATCACACCCTGTCCTTTATCATATCCAGTTGATTCTACCCATAAATATCTAGAACCTTCCCCTGTCTCTCCATGCCCCTGCTACTGCCTTATTCAGCAGGGCTTACAACGAAAGTGCTAAATTTTAATTTTGACCTCCTCCTCACTCCTCCCTCACACTGCTGTCAGGATGGGTAGCACCAACTCCAGTCCCACCAGGCCTCCAAGAAATTCCATCCCAGTCATCATGAATCCATCCTTCACCATCCATGCTAGGGGCTGGCAGGGTCCCAGGGTTTTGAGAATAGCTTCACACTCTTGGAATGGCTTCAAGTTTCTGTCTGTCACAGGCTACCCCTTGTGATGCCCACTGTCCGAACAGCATGGCCCCTCTATGTCCCCGGCTCTCTACTTACATAGGCAACAGAGTCTTTGCTACCACTGGGACTCTAGTACTGGAAATCCAATTCCTATATTACATTTTGTAGTCACTGCCCTGGGGTGGGAAGGGGTGCTGTGGGGAAAAGAGAGGGAGTAGGACACCAGTTCTTGTCCTAGAGGAAACCAGCCCTTCTCCCACCTTCTGCCTCGCCCATCCCTACCATAATCCCTTCTAGCAGCTCAGATAGTCCTAGAACACCGGCTAGGACAGGAAATGTCCGCAGAGGACTTCTGCCTGCACTCTTACAACCCAAGCCTCCTGTGAAGCGGGGATGCATGGGGGCCTTCTGAGAACAGGGAGCCTCACCCCTGATGGTAGTTTCTGTCAAGATAGTTCCAAACTCTGCAGCCGTCCATAAAAGGTAATGGTTTTCCCCTCACGTCTCATCAGGCCGCCTCTCTTCTCAAAGAACTTTCCAGCAATTTCCAGACAGAAAATACGATCATCTACCAAGAGCTGACTATGTTTGAGGCACTGCTCTGAGTGCTCTATAGGTATTAATACTCATAGCCTTCCAGCCACTCAACCAGATGTGTGCTCTTTATCATCCCCATTTTAAAGGTGAGAAAACGAAGGCTGGGAAGGTTAAGCTACTTACCCAGTTCACCCAGCTAGTAAAACAGTAGACCTGGGATTTGAATCCACCAAGTCTAGTTTCAGAGTCTGTCCTCTCCTCCACCATGTCAGTGATTCTCAACCCTGAGTGCACAGCAGAACCAGCTGAGACAGTTGTAAAATAGCAGTGATGCCTGGCACCCACCCCCAGAGACTCTGCGGCAATTGCTCTAGGCTAGGACCTGGGACTTCCTTTAAAGCTCTTAATGTCTTGTCTTGTCTTCCTTTTCTTTTCTTTTCTTAAATTTTGATCGTTCGTTTATTTATTTATTTATTTATTTAAGAGCGAGAATGAGAGCAGGGGGGATCAGCAGGCAGAGGGAGAGAAGCAGACTCTTCACTGAGCAGGGACCCCATGCAGGGCTCAGATCCCAGGACCCCGGGATCATGACCTGAGTGGATGGCAGACTCTTAACCGACTGAGCCACCCAGGTGCCCCAAAGCTCTTGAAGTTCTCGGGTATTTCTGATGCCCAGCCAAATCTGAGAAGCACTCCCATTGGCTACTAACAGTTCCCCAAGGAACATTTTGTTTCTTTACATGGTTGCAAGGCTGCTTCCGGGTGGGGGCCTTGTTCCTCTATATTTTACCACTTCTAATTTCCCCCCTCCAAGTGCCTGTTGCCTTCCTGCTCCCCAGGCAGATTGTGAGCCCCTCCAGGGGGAAGAACCCCGGACTGGATGCCCTCACACATTTTTAGAAGCAACAAGAGTGGCGTTTATAGCCTTTCTCAGTGTGAATTCCAGTGGCATCTGCTGGACTGGATGCCCTCACACATTTTGGTGTGGCTAATGTTCTCCTGACTCATCTGTAGAGCGAAGTGTTTTCAACTTTTACAAAGTGAATGCTGTTAATTGGGAGGGAGGGAGGGAGAGAGGAAGGAAAGATGGAAGGAAGGATAGAGGAAAGGAGGGAAGGAAGGAAGGAAGGAAGGGTGGATAGAGGGAGGGAAGGAAGGAGGGAAGGAAGGAGTGAAGGAGAGAAGGAAGGAGGGAAGAAGGAAGGAAGGAGCGAAGGAAGGAAGGAGGGAGGGGTGTAGGCAGGAGGGAAGGAAGGAAGGAAAAAAGGAAGGAAGGAAAGAAGGAAAGAAGGAAGGGTGGGTCTTAAAATCCCATGAACTGCAAACTCAGTACTTCCTTTCATTCCCCAGCGTTTCTGTGCATTTCGAGTGATGGCTTGTCTTTTACTCCCTCCCAGACAGGGTCTGGAGGGAAGAAGCTGGGGCAGTTTACAGCAAAGAGATGTGTGCCAAGAAATCCTGGCAGAGCAAAATGAGCTGAAATTCTAGGACTGTATGGGCTTAAACTGCCCTTGCGTGTGGCCTAGAGGACCGGAGTAAGTGATTTTCTAACTCCAGAGGCAGGGAGAAGAATCTCCCACACTCCAAACCTGTTCTACCCTCTATTTCCTGTCTAACCATTAGTGATTCGTTCCTTTGGGTTAACATTGCCCATGGTAGGTTTGGAACCATGAGCTACAGCTACAGAAGAGAGACCCCACATGAAAGGTTAAACCCCATTTCCATTTCCCTGTTACTCCTGTTTCTTCTCCCATTTTGTGACTTCTATCACTTTGCATGTCCACAGTATCTGTTGTAGTATATAGTTAAACAAATCTGCAGTCTTCAAGCCAGTCTGACAACAGTCAGTATGGACTTGTGACCTGGACCCACTGATCAGTGTGGAGCTGGGGGGCAAACTGTTCACCTCTCTGGGGTTGGCTTTGTGCCACCTCCCTCCTCTACCCACGGATGTTCTGAGGATCCACCTGGAAGTGGCTCTAAATGCCTTTTGAAAGGATAAAGGGCCTACAAAAAGAAGGTGATCAGATTTAAGAAATTTGTTGGAGACTTTGGGACTCAACTCCCCCAAACAAAATCCTGTATCCTTTTCTTTTTCTTAGGCCTTACCTATTTATCTATTTAGTTAAGTATATTTTCAGGAGAAGTTTGAATTTAGTGTTAAGTCCCTTCCCGGCTCTTTGATGTACAGCGGGCACGTGCCACACAGCTGGTGGTCACCATGGTTACCCACGAATGCAGCAGGTGCAGGTCCATAAATTTTCAGGGAAGAACCAGTCAAAACTGTTAGTATTATGTCAAGTTGATGTGTCATTTTCCAATTTGCATGGATAACTGCATTGCAGCAAATTAATTAAAACAGATAAATGTTAATCTAATGCATGTCTCCTTGTAATTAAATATAGCCATTATAGGGGTGTTTGATTTATTGTTTTAATTTATAAAATGCTGAATTCTCCTATAAAGTTGTAGTAATAGGAGAAGCTGACCCATATATAGCATTAGGAAAAATAATCACATTTCTATAAATTAATCACTCTCTAAAAGGATATAGTTCATTAACACCATGAACTGAAAGTGTTAGATGTAAATTAGATTAACCTTTTTAGTGACACTTCCATTTATATTGTGTATTCTCTTCAAACTCAAAGCACTTTACATATATTAATTCAATTAACCCTCCCCAGACCCTTGTTAAGTAAGTACATATATCAAAGTTGGAAGGGAGGAGAAATGAAACCCTTCAAAGATATTGAAGTCCTGGTCTTCGGATGCATTATTTATGATTTCCTCTGCAGCGGTACAGTTTATCCTGGACTTAGGTAGCTTGAGAACATGGGTAGGTATTCAGGCTCACTCTCTCGGCTGCCAGGAAACACTTAGCATGTCCCTCTGTCCCTGAAGCCAGAGATGCTTCTGCCTGATGCTCAGGACAAACGCTCTAAGGAAACTTCTGCCTTATTGCATAAGATGTACCCCAGTGGCCCTGGGTTTGGCGGCGAACAGGGCATTGCCAAGTAGTGTGGGTGACAAGACCTTAGTACCCACTTAGGCATCCAGAGGGTCACCTTCCCTTGGGCCGGCTGCTGCCCCGCCTTTAACCCCCTCCTCTTGATCATCTAGAAACTGAGGATGGGCCAGTGAACAAGATTTTGGGATGTGAATGGGAGAAGAAACACATCTTGGTTATTTACAAAGTTAGATAGAAATGTACTGGTTAAGAGGGGAGATGGAGCCGGGCTGGAGGTGGGTGACCGGCTAGGTGTGAGACAGGTTAGGTGGCTGCTCATCAGCACCTCTGGGGCTGATGATGCTGGGGGCCATTGCCAGAGTGTATCTTCTTCTGGGAGAAGTAATGTGAATTAACTTTCCCATCAGTGAAATAGCTTAGTCATAAGCTCCGTCTTTAATCTATAGCATTGAACAGTGCACATTTGGGAGAACATCTTCTGTCACTGCACTGATGAGAATTTTGTTGTGACCATTGGCTGCTGCAGGTCTAACACTCTCGCCACCACACTCTTCTGTGTCACTCTGTGGATCCTGTGCGTTCCCGTCAGCATTCTCTTAAACCCTAGATCGTAGAAGTCCTATGTATGTAAATCATGCTTTCTTTTCCAAACAGGTCATTAAAGGCACTTTGATATGATATCAGATACATGGGTCTGTAGAGTCAAGGATGAAGTTTTAAGTAGGAAAAGCTTTGTCATCAGTTAAAACGGGACGGCCCCACGGGATGAGGCCCATGGAGTTCTCCCACCTTGGCTAGGGAAGCAGGCGAGCAGGAAGAGGGGTAGACTTCTGGATGTGCTGAGATTTCTAGGCTGTGCATGTAGTCCACAAAAAATGAGCAAATGGGAATCTCTCCAAAGTCAGAACATTTACTTCTGGATCTGAGGATATACTGGTTGGTACCGAGCATTAAAGCTTTGGCACTGTGCACAGGGAAACCCCACCGACCTTCCCCATCCAGACCCAGACCCCCAGAACTTCTGAGGCTGGCATTGGGAAGAAAAGCTCCTTGGTGGGGGGTGGGGCAGGTGGGAGCTGTGAAGCAGGGGTGGGGCAGGTGGGA
>NW_022589713.1:17255821-17322539 GCF_004348235.1 Phoca vitulina | reverse complement strand
CAGGGGTGGGGCAGGTGGGAGCTGTGAAGCAGGGGTGGGGCAGGTGGCTAACAGCTCTGGTTCTGACCCTGGCATCTCCCTTCTAGGGGCAGAGGTTTTTTTCTGTGATTAATGCTGCCACTCCCTGCATAGGCTGGGGTAGGGACCCAGAGTGGAGAGAGATACCCTCTTCCTGGAACTCTGGCTCAAGTGGGAACATTTCCTTTTATTCCCACATCAAGGCTAGAGCTTGGACCCAACAGGGTTTTACTGAAGTCTGAGGATCCATAACAGGGAAATACACTGAAAGGATTATGAATCTAGACCACTGGTTTTCATCCGTGTCAGAATCTGTGGCCCCTTTTTACAAAAAATATTTTGTGATGCCCCCATTATTATCCTGAAATGGAATTTACTGATATTATTACCTGCTTGTATACATAATTTAACAAATCAGTGTAATGCCTTAACTGAAATATAAAGGAAATCAAAGGAAAACGTATAATAAAATAATATGTGATGCCCTGGGCCCAACTCTACTGGAGGAAGTAGTGAATTAGATGCTTGCTGTGAATCCTACAGCTATAAATGCACATGGATCCAGGTGTGTTGTACTGGCAATTCAAATGTCATGGGCAGTATTGAGGTGATGTAATGTTTCGAAATGGTGAGATATTTCTGGTGAAGTCCTGAACAAGACAAAGTACACTCTGGCCTCAATTTATAGGACGGCTGTATTCCTGGAAAGCTTGGGGTTTATTAAACCTACACAAAGAATATTTAGCTGACCCACTCCAGTGCCACTGGCATAAGGAGGAGACTGTGGAACTCTACATGACGTGTTGGGGGACTTTCAACCCAAGAGATGCCTGGACACCTGCAACACTCTCACTCACTTACAAATTCCCAGGTCTGGGCCCCTGGGTGGCTCAGTTGGTTAAGCGTCTGCCTTCGGCTCAGGTCATGATCCCGGGGTCCTGAGACTGAGCCCCGCATTGGGCTCCCTGCTCAGCGGCGAGTCTGCTTCTCCCTCTCCCTCTGCCCCTCCTCCCTGCTCGTTCTCTCTCTCTCTCAAATAAATCAATAAAATGTTAAAACAAAACAAAACAAAACAAATTCCCAGTTCTAGGAGATACCAAAGATGGATCCCATATGTGCTTGCAGGCTGAAATTGCCTTATGGGGTAGATAATTTCTGGAACTATAGTCTTTCTGGGTGCCTTTTGGGGAAAAAAGGAAAATGCCACCTGGACAACTGAAAGAAGTTGTCACATTTCACAAGAAGATCTTCTCAAGAATAAGAATTTCCAGTGAAGCATGTTGGAAGACCTCATAAAGCCCATAAACCATGTGCTGGAACATTATTTAGACCAGAGGAAAGAGAGGACTGCTACTTTGCCTAGTTAAGTATAGAGATATCCCCTGGTCTTTCCCCTCTCCTGCTTGTCTACTCCATAAACACCAAGAGCAAGTTGGAGGGGAGGGGGCAGACTACACTTGGCCCCTCCATCAGAGACTTGGGAATGCCTTGCCTTTGTAGGGGGGCAGGGAGAATAGATCTTTGGATCAGATAGGAGATTGATGTTAAAAATGACCTGGATTGAGGGGCGCCTGGGTGGCTCAGTCGTTAAGCGTCTGCCTTCGGCTCAGGTCATGATCCCAGGGTTCTGGGATCGAGCCCCGCATCGGGCTCCCCGCTCCGCGGGAAGCCTGCTTCTCCCTCTCCCACTCCCCCTGCTTGTGTTCCCTCTCTCACTGTGTCTCTCTCTGTCAAAGAAATAAATAAAATCTTAAAAAAATAAAAAAAAATAAAATGACCTGGATTGAGCCTTAGTAATTGAAAGGGAATGAAAAGTTATGGAATTGGGCTGGAGTATCTTTGAGCCAGTTTCCATCCAGTGGGGAAGAGGACGTTGACATAGCATAGTAGGGGCCAAAAATCACATCATTTTATATTTATAACCCAATGGATTAAATTCCAACAAACAGGATAGAGTACTTATTATGGTCAGTACTAATTTTTCAGAGTTAAAACACTGGTCTCTTAGATGGAAAATTCTTCCTTAGTGTTCTCATTGATTATGTAGAATGAGGGTTTTTATTGTGTTTTGTTTTTAATCCCTAGGTGTCTTGTTCTTCTCCCTTCCTTCACATAAGCTTGAGGTGTTACAAAGAGAGAGGTTGCATTGCCAAAGAGAGCGTCAGTAACTTTGAGATGAAAATACATTTTAATATTTTGATTTAATAGGAAATGGTATATCCCCTTAATAAGTAGTTCAGTGACATTTGGTAGTTGTGTAATATTTGACTTGGAGTGGAGTTTATAAAAATTTCAGCCCAACAATAACTTCAGGGCACTAAGGGATGTATGTATTTCTGAAATGAGAAGACCTGGTTGACATTCTGATTCTAAAATCAACATCATCTCTTATGCGTCACCATATTTTCAATTATAATGGACTATAAGCTGTGAATTTAAAAGCAGCTTCTCTGCGAGCTCCCGCACAGACCCAGCTTGTGTGGAATAAAGAGAAGAGCCTGGGTGGGAGGGAGAATTCTCACGCCCACTCTTCCAACTTAACTTACTAAAATGCTTCCTTCTCTGAGACGGCTTTGGTAGCCCCCCGCTCCGCCGCCCATCCTGGCCCCCCGACACACACACACTGGTTCCTTGGGGATTTTTTTGAAAGTGGAATCTCCTCTAACTTCATGGGGAATTTACATACCGATTTCCCTGAAATGATTGAACTTGGGAAAGGTAAAATCATGGCAGGAAAGGCCTGAGGTTGTGTGAAATATACCTCTGACAGCCAGACAAAAGTATTTCTCACAGAAAGCTTGGGGAGTAAAACAGGTGTCTAGGGCATGGTGTTCTGTTATCTCTCTGGCATTTCAAGATAGATCCAGATCTTCCCTACTTGTTAGTTTCCCGTTTCAGCATCCTCTCACTCTCCAAGGAAAAAAAAATGCCCTACATGGATTATATCCAGGTCCAGGTATGGTGGTCTTTGGCAGCAGTTAGGGTCAGGGGTTACACTTAGGCAGTCCTAGGGTGCAGTGGTTTTGTGGAGTACTGGTTTTTTTTTTTTTTTTTTTTGCCAGGAGGCTCAGAAGCAGACCTCCCTACGCCAGAAGGTGATCACAAAACCAGGTCTGCGATGGCCCCCCAGTCTACCCATAGCCAGCCTGGGATGAGGAAGGGCCAGCTCTTTTCCCCATCCATCCCATTCAGCAGGGCTAGAGGAATAGAAGAGCTACTGAGTTAGGTGGAACCTGCTACCAGTGGCTTGGAATCAGGGGCTTCCTCCCCAGAGGGGCTGTGTACTCCAGGCTGGAGCTTATGGTAGGTCTTGATCCCCTCTTCAGCATGCATTGTTATTGGACTCAATGCCATGCAGGTTGGATGGAGACTAGACAGTAGCCATGGGGCAGGGAGGGGATTTAGGTGGCATTGGATGGTGACTGTAACTGACACCAGCAGTGCCCTGCCCACATTCCCTCTGCTCCTGCCATTTTCATGCATTCAGGCCCTACTTCCAGCACCAGGGGCCCTTTGCCTGTGGCTCTCTCTGGCCACGAGAACTGTCTCTGCCTGTGTGTGTGCCAGGTCAGAAGACCAGGGAATTGACAACCCCAGGAATGGTCCTCAACCAATGACTGACAGGAGTTGGTGGGTCAGTACCCCAGCACCCTTGTCTCTCTGGTGAGAGAACATCTGCAGCCTGGCACACAGTCCCCCCGAGGTCCCCCGAGGCCTGGGCTCCACGCACCCCCAGTGGCGACTTGCTCCCACCCTTTGTTCCTGAGTCTTTCCTGACATCATCTCCCAGATACACCACCTGCCCCCCAATTCTGGCCTCAGGCAGGGCCTGCTTCTGAGGGGCCTCAAACTGATAGAGGGAGTGAACAAGAGAAGGTATTTTATAGGGAGTGTGTGCTGTGCTCTCTCCGGGCTCTTCCTCCATACCGTCCCCCGGGGTAAGTCTTATACTTCAGGATCTGGGCGCTGGGGTTCCTTGGCACATCCGGTCAGGCTTGCTTGGCAGCTCTGCGGTCTCAGAGGGATATTTGGAGGACTCTGCTTCGCCCCAGCTGGCGTCTCCCTTCACTGCACATGGAGTGCTCGTGTGTGGCACTTAGGCATTCCTTCACACGCACTGGGGTAGAAGGCCTCCCTGCAGCAGATGCCCTGGCAGGGCCCTGCAGCCAGGGCTGGCAGCTGGTATGCTGCACCCAGGACTCTCAAGGCTCCTGGAGGGCGGGGTGGCCCCAGCTTCTTCCCCAAGATCAGGACTCAGGTACCTCCTGAGGTAACTTAAGTTGAATCAGACTGAGTGCCCGCAGCCCACAATCATTCACGCGTCTGGGGGAACATCTGGCCTCTGATTGCAGCCAGATTTCTCGAGTGTCTATTTTCGGCATTCTCCCAGAACACCTATAAGTGAATTTGCAAAGCAGTTTTACCTCTGTCTGAGGCACTTCCTTCGCCGATGTAGAATAGCCCGCGGAATGAAAGATCTCTCCCCTGCACCCACCCCCGCTTGCCCACTGGTCTAATTACCGTGGTCATTCTGTTATTTCAGTTAAGGCGCTACAGAATCTGACTGCTACGGATTCTACCCTTTCTCTGAGAGACTTACTGCACTGGGCCACTGTCAGAGGAATAGTCTGATGTGAATTAGTTCCTCAGCTTAGCCTCAGTCACATGGCCCAGCTCACGTGGATGGGATTTAGTATTTTTTATGTTTTTGACAACCAGATGACTTTATTTCAGAGGTGAGTGTTATCAGCATATAAAATATATGTAAATAGGCCATTTCAGGTGCTGAATACAACCTCTAATTTATTTAAAAAGTTCTCTTAATTCTGGGTGGCTGACTGATGTGCGGTGTATAAATAGTATATGGATCCTGACTTGGTGTATTGGTCCTGATTATACCACTTAGAAGCTATGTGATCTTGGAAAGGTTGCTTCACTTCTCTGGAGTGTCAGATTTCTCCTCTCTAAGATGGGTATATTAAGTCCTATTTCAAGATGCTGTTATAAAGATAAAGTGAGCACAAGGACATAAAACACCTGGCATACAAGAGTCTGGTGTTCTGCTTATCTAACGCTACCCAGCAAACTACCCCACAGCTTACTGATGGAAAGCAACCATTTTATTATGCTCATAGATCCCATGGCTCGGGAATTTAGATAAAGGGGAGGGAGGGAAGGAGGATAGCTTGCTTCTGTTCCATGGTGTCTGTGGCCTTAAATGACTAGGAATTGCTTAGGATCACCTGGAGGTTTCTTTATTCACACATCAGGTGTCTGAGCTGGGCCGACTCAAGGCCCGAGCTCAGTTGGGGCTACTGATCAGAGCCTGCACGTGGCCTCCTCCCTGCACGAGGAGGGGTAGTCCTACCTCTCATGGTAGCTCAGGGGTCCAGTGCACAAAGTGGAAGCTGCAAGGCTCTTGTGGATCCAGCCGGTCCCTCTCCTGAGTCATCTAAAAATAGGCCCTTCTCACCTCAGGTGTGACTCTTACTAGATGATTCTAACTTGGTTCTGTTTGTCTCTGACCTTGGCCTTAGCCAGACTGGTCATGACTCTCCCATGGCCCACAAGAGAAAGGATGGAGGATGTTTATTTCCTATGCAGCAGGCCAGGGCACACCCTACGTGTGGGGCAGCATGCATGGTGAGAACTCTGAAGGACAGACAGGTCCCTATAGGAGGTTGGACCGGAGGCCAAAGGGAAGTGTGGGGGTAACGGTGGTAAGACTTTGAGGATGGTTATCCCTGTCCTAGAGACTTTACACACGTCAGCTCATGTCATCCTCACAGGAGCTATGTGAGGTGAGTCCCGTAACTTCCCCATTTTATAGGAAGAAGCTGAGTCTCCGGGTAAGCTTTAGTAAGTCCGTAAGTACTGGCATTGGGACTTGAAGCCAGATCTGTCTGACTTCAGAGCCTATGCCCTTAATATCACTGTGGTTTGCAGTCTCCCCTTGGTGATGCATTTTTATATTTTATTCTCTATTTATTGTGCATTAATCATTTTCCCTGACCCCATTCTATACTCATTGAGGGCAACAGTGTGTCTTTTCCTCTTATATTCCCCTCCTGTGCACATGGGAGACCCTCAGAAAATAACACCGGGGCTTGGCAAAGAGGCCACCATCCCCTTTCAGGGCCCCAGCTAAGTGATTGACTTGTTAGCCACACCAGCTGGGCTCCGGTGGGTTGAGAGCAGGGAAGGCATTGTTGCTTATATCCTAGTCTCCAAAGGAAATTTCGTTCTAGTTTATTGTTGAAGTATGGGTTTTGAAATTGAAACACAGAAGGTCTACTAAAGGGATGTTCCATTTGGAATGGGCTCTCTCTCTCTCTCTTTTTTTTTTTCCCCTGTTTTCAGGTTAAAAGCAATAACCATGAAGCAAACAGAAAGAAAATCCTCCAAAGAATATTGTGAATGGCTCTGACAGGTTAAAGCTGCTGGATAAATGTGGAATTTACATGACAAAATCCTGAGCACAATGCTGATTGTCATTCACAGTAATAGCCTTCCCCAAAAAGCTAAAAATCTTAATTAAAAAGAAAGACCACATAATTTATATTTGCTGGTTAAGTGTCCTTTTGCCTGAGGAACTACTCAGACTATACTGTTGCTCTCCCCGAATTTAACTTCACCAAGGCTGGGGCTGCTTCGTGTCCTGAGCCCTTATTCCCACCTCCTCTTCCTGGGTTTGGCAGGCTGCCTGGAGCATAGGAGGCTTCGGGAATGATCCAAAAGACGATCCTCTGCCCTCAAGAAGATGTAAGTTTTAGTGGGGAAACTAACTAGCTGACAGATTAAAATATTAAATGGTGATTCTGGACAGGAGGGCAACACGAGCCTTGAGTGAGGCTGGAGAGTGGGGGCTGGTGGAGTTGAGGGAAGGGGATGCCTGCCCTGAGCAGGAGTTGGGGGAGGGCGGCCTGCCAGCCACACCTGACACTTAAGAGCTGTTTCACCCTCTAGGCAGCACCACTTCCTCTCCCTGTGGGACTGCCTCTCCTCCCTACCCGCAACCTCATCCCAGATCTCTGCTAGTGGAGAGAGACCAAGTCTCCTCATCTGGGACTTTTTCTATGAAGTTTCACCTTTCTCCTCCCACAATTGTGCCGTGATTTTAGCCTGTACATACCTCAAATAGAGTTCATGCAATCCTTTTTATTTTTAATTTGAAAAGCTGAGTTTACCTACCAGATAGTGAGGTCTGTAGAGAAGCAGAGCTTATGCCTGAATTCATCTCTGTTTCCCAGCCTTATAACTAACTGTTGATTGGTAAGTAAACAAAGGAATGAATGGATGTTGATTTAATCAGATGCCTTGTAGACTCTGGAGAAGGGATATGATGTCAGCAAAAGTCCCAAGGTCAGGAGAGAGCATGTGCCATGTTGGATACATGCTGAGACCAGCCTGTTTGCCATGGGCTTCCATCTGAGGCATGGGAAGAACAGGCATCCCTTTCTAATGTTGGGCCCTGCAGCCCTGAGCTAAGGGGGCTGGGCCAGCACAGGAAATGTTCTCAGGCATTCATGGTCTCAGAAATACCATGGGAGCCCATGTGTCAGGCTCATCTGATTCTTTTTTCCTGCTGAGTTATTGCCTGTGAGAAGTCACTATCTACCCATCAGCGGGAGACCCCATGTTTGATGTTGATCCACACTGTGGATGCAGCCAAGGCCATACAGAGACAGGGCTCAGCCAGGGCACCAAGGCTGCTTGCCCTCCTTCCCAAAGGGAGCCTGGGGCCAACTCTCACTCAGAAGGCTGGCCAGAGAAAATACTGTTCCAGCCTGATTGAATACATTGTTGTCCTGGGACGGAGTATGGCCACCAGCACCCTCACCCCATAGTCATGTCTCCTAGGATCTTGGGGGTGCAGTACTGCCAATGAAGACCAAGAATATAGCTGGCCCACTCTTGGAAGGGCTTAATGGTCACATGGTGTAGGTGCCCCGCCTCTAGCACGTGTCCAAGAGGTGTGGGAGTAAATGATATGTGCTCATTTCTTCTGAGCTTTATCTTTCTGCTGTTCATATTTCTCCTTCCTCTGCCTCCATAATTACTTTTCTCCTTTGCCACCAGCCTGCATTTCTATACAAAAGACTGAAATCCTTCATAGCATGTGATGGGGCACAGGGAATAAAATAATAAATTTGATTTTTGCCCAGGGAAGCATGATGAACCTGGAAGACACAGCTGGCCATGCTGTACTTGGTGGGCTGAGGGAACAAGCACTGGGGAACGGAGATGCATTAGGAACCTACACAGAAACACACCTGGCAGCCTGTGCTCCTTCCAAGGCGTTGGTGTATGTCTCTGTAGAGTCAAGCCTGGACAACAGTCTCATGCAAAGGAAGCCCAACGTGTCTAGGAAAAGAGGTACTCTGTGAAGTATTGTGCATCACGTCTCCATAGGTATACCATATTCGTTAATTCTAGGATCATCTTTTTTTTCAAACGTTAACATCTCTAAAATCAGGATGAGTCTTAAAATCAATGTCCTAAATGTCATGAAATGTGATAAATGGTAGTGTCATTCATTGGCCTGTTTGCTGTCTGATCTCTTCCTGCTCTTCTGTTGCTCCACTCTGTGTGGCAGGGAACTACGTTCTCCAGCTGCCTTGCCAATTGCTTCTGGCTAGGTACAACCAATGGGAGGCACTGGTGGAATACTGGGGAGGGTGGAAAAGGGAGAAGCCAAAGTATTTCTCCCTCTCTTTCTCTGCCTGGGGTGTTCTCATTGCTGCCACACATCTGTCCTTGCTAATTCCCCTCCTGCAGGGAAGACATGGCAGGGTTTCAGGTTCTGCCATGTGGCCCCACCTCTTGGGCTCTGGTGATCCTTCACCTTTCATTTGTCCCTCCATTCCTGGATGGTACTGGCTTCCTGTCTTGCCGCTTGCTATTTAGCTTCCCTATACTATATCACTTGGATAAGTGATTCTTTGCATTAAACTTCCTCTCCTTGAAGTACCTAGAGTAGTTACAGTTTTCCTTGTTAGATCTTGATTAACACAGAGATACATCATTATAAGATCAAACACAAACACAACAAGAGGAGCCATTACTTCTCTTCCCCAGATCCTCATAATCTGGTCAAGTTAAGGTTACCAACAGTCCCTTTGATGCCAATCTCAGAAGACTCTTTGAGGTCTGTAGCACTTGACAGTGTAGCTATCCCCTTTTGTTGAATCTCCCTTTTCCCTGTTTCCTGGGGCATCCACCTCTTCTTTCCCTTTGCTTCTTGAATTTCCTCAGTCTTCTTTTCCCAGACACCTCTTCGGTAACACCCTTGAATGTTGGGTTCTGCAGATTCCCAGGATTCCTCTGCTCTTCTTTTCACTCCACCTGCTCACACCCACAGCTTTAAATACAAGCTTTCTGCAGGATGGGGCTATATCCCAAGCTTTAGACACAAAATTCTGCTATCCTTGGGTTGTCTTATAGATCTACCAAATTCAAAATGTCCTTGGCTGAACTCCCCTTCTCCATCCCCGACCCTATACCAGCTCATTCTGCTGTATTCACTATCTCAAGAAATGGAGCTTCAACCATCCTGAGATCCAGACTAGAAACATCAGAAGGTCATCTGGGACTTTTCTCTCTACCTCCCAAATCCAGCTGGTTTCCAAACTGTATACCCAATGGTGTGTATAAATATTTAACAATCAGCTCTCTGCAGTGGGGGAAAAGCCCTCGGATTCATGGCACTTGCCATTTTTTTTTTTTTTTTTTTTTAGTGTAGATATTCCCATCATGGCTGTGATTTCAAGCTATCAGTGTGCTATCACTGAACACGGGCTTGGGAACGGATGTGTACAGTCAGTTCTTGTGAGCTGGTATGCGCCTGCTCGACGTACCCCTGCACTATTGCCATTCTTTTATTCCATCTTCTCTGGCTCAGCCTTATCTAGACCCCTGTTGAGATGCCTCCTTGCTGCCTTTTCAGTCTCTTTCCTTCCTAGGCATCCTTCCCAAGACCTGAGCATATCAGCCTCTAACTGAGAAGCTTTGGGAGTTTCCCATTGCTTAGGAGAATACCAGAGACAGAGTCTTCTTGGCCTTGATTCTGGAGGATGTGGCCTCACACTGGGCTTGAGTCACTAAGGGGCTGACTCTCTTGACGTTTTTCTTTTTTTTTTTCTTCTGTGCCCTTCATCACTTTAACTGTTTTAAGTATGCAACCGTATATTTGCTTGGTGGGCTGTGCATTGATGACCATGAAAGAAGCCAGAGGATGATTCAACTTTGCACCTGGGGGCTGGGAATGGGGCTAGAACTCTTTGAGATAAGGGGACAGGTCTCCTCAATGTGTCAGTCATTTTGGGCTGCTGCAAAGACTCTCATGAAACAAATTATAGTTTAGAGGGCCACATCTTTGGGAAATTATTAAATAGGTCATGAAAAACTGAAGATTCTCTTGGATATGTGTTATGTTAGAGAAAACAGATTCAAATGCAAGCTGTTCCTCTGCCTAATTGCTAACCCTTTCTTCTAGAAATAACAATTTACCAAATGCCTCCTTGGGTTGGGCCTAGAGATACAGAGATGAGCAGGACATAGCTGAAGCTCACAGGCTAGTGAGTGACTGTGGAGTTCCAGTACTTCTCTCTGTTGTTCATATAGGAAAGTCAGGGAAAGACTTCTGAAATTAGCCTCAGCCAGTTAGTGCTTTTACCTCATCTTCCTCTTTATGCATGGAGCCAAAATGCTATCAACCCTACCACCCACTTCCTAGTGCTCTTGTTTTATTGGGGTTTTGATTGAAATAGATGACTCTGAAAAGCTGTGTATAAGAACTTAATATAGCATTATTATTAATTTGTGTCACCATTGTATTGTGTGTGTGTATGTGTGCACGCATGCACACACATCCTCACCTCTTTCCTAGATATTATGGCAAGGTGGGGTGGGGTGACAGGGGAAGTGTAAATGAAGGGGAAGATCCCACCTCTGCCTCTCAAGGGGCTCACACTCAAAATATGGATTCAAATGGAATTTCAACAAATTGTAGAATAAAATTAGGTGACAACATATGGTGCATACCAGTTGGTTCTCTAGGTGGTCTAAAAGTAGAGAAAGGAACATGGATTCGAATTATAGAGTGGCAACTTGCAGTGAAGACATTTCTACATTTTCACAGATGCAAGGATTAGAGAAATGCAATCTGGTTCTTGTCCTTACTGCAGGGTTTGCTTTTTCAAGGAACAAGAAAGACTAGAGGGTTTCCTTGAATATTGTTTATTTTATTTATTTTATAATTAAAAAAATACATTCTCATTGTAGAAACTTAAGGAAATACATAAAAAGTAACAAGTTTAAAAATTTGCATTAAAAGATTAAAAATTACCCATATTCCCCATCACTCAGAGATAATCCTAAAAATATTTCAGAGATTTTTCTATGCATATTTTTACATAATTTAGTTCATACCATATATACAATTTATGTCTTGCTTTTTTCACTTAACATTATCACATAAGTATTTTTCCAGGTTATTAAAAACTCCTTATATGCATTGCCTTTAATGGCTACATAATATTTCAGTGTGTGAGCATACCCTAATTTATTTGAGCAGTCATTTTGTCAGTTATATTAGTGGTTTCCATTTTTTTATTATAAATAATCTTGCAGTGAAAATTTTGTGTCTTTTTATGTCTTGGGATACAGTTCTAGAAAAAGTTTCAAAGGATAAGGACATCTAAGGTTCCTGAAATGTTTTGCCAAACTGCTTTCTAAGAGGGATCCATTGGTTTATATTCCTATTTATATCCCTCTATTTCTCTATCCTTTACTATTATTTTTAACAGGTATAATTAATATACAATAAACTGCACATATTTAAGTACAATTTGGTAAATTTTGATATGCATATATACCCATGAACCCATCATCACCACCAAGATAATCAATACTCATCATCATCCCAAGATCATGGGAGTTACCACCTCGCAACATTTCCTCATGCCCCTTTATACTCCCTCCCCACAGACAACCACTGTTCTGCTTTCTGTCACCGTAGGTTAGTTGGTATTTTCTAGAATATATGTAAATAGAATTATACAATATGTACTCTTCTTTTTGTCTGGCTTCTTTACTCAGCATAATTATTTTGAGATTCATCTGTTGTAGCATATATTAATCATTCCTTCCTTTTTATTACTGAATAGTATTCCATTGTGTAGATGAACCACAATTAGTTTATCCGTTCAGCTGATGGACATCTGGGTTGTTTCCAAATAAAGCTGCTATGAACATTCATTTACAAGTCTTTAGTGAACATATGCTTTAATTTCTCTTGGGCAAATACCTAGGAATGGAATGGATGAGTCATATGGTACTTGCATGTTTAACTAACTAGCATCTTTTGTTAGTAATAATTATGTCCTAGGATAAAACAAGTGCATTATCATGATAATAATTGTAATTATTATTTAAGTGATTTTAACTGGCTCATTGGACATTGCACTGGTTCCCTGATCAAAGATGAGGTGGGGGAGGAGTAGGAATGAGGAGGGGGACAGAGACCTCCTTCCTGCTCCACTTTTAGGTATTCAGCAGAGAGTGAGCAAGGGGGATGGTCTGTGCGTACTTTCTACAACCCCTGCTCCCCACACTGGGTCTATAGCCCAAGCTCTGCTCTTGATACCTCTAGACTCTTCTGCATTTTCCTCAGAACAGACTCAGGTCCTTCTGGTCTCTGATTGGAGTATCCTGCTTGGGTTCAACTTCCTTTCTCTTTACAGTACTTTGTGATGACGTGACTTAATCCTCCTCTGCCAGTCACGTCACCCCCTTCATCTTGTCTACACCCTGTAGCCTTCCTAGTTTGAAGAGTGGGGGTGGAGGGGGAAGGTAAGGAACTCCATGAAGGAAGCCTTGAGCTTCTTGCTTGCGGTCCTTGGCATGAAGAGACCTTTAATAAAGAAATGTTGAACAAATGAATGCCAAAATTTATATAATAAGGCAACAACTAAGCATCATCAGCAGTTGGAGGAGGGAGTGATCAAATCTGCCTGCCTTGGGCAGTTGGAGAAGGCCTCCTGAAGTGTATGGCACTCTGTGAGAAACCAGTACAAGATTTGTGTGGCTCAGAGGACAGCAACAGAAGGAGGGAACTGCATTTTTTGTTCCAGAAACACTCTATACACCGTAACATTGCACAGTCCCAGTAAACATGTGGGCTGGATTATCATCTCCACTTTTCTAATGAGATAATGAGACAGAGAGTTTGGGAAGTCTGCCCAAGCTCTCAGTGAATAGGGAGTGAGCTGACAGAGTGTACACCATCTTTGAAGGACCGGGATAGGCCTTGACATGACGAGAAAAAGGGTGAGATCATTTTTGTCCTCTGAGTGGTGTGAGGCACCTGCTCTTTATCCATCGATCCTGGAAACATGAGCCCCTGTGCTCTGCAGAAGAATGTGCTGTGGCTGAAAGGGCCCGAACCTCCTTTTCTGCTCTTCTTCCTGGGAGCACATTCTGTGGCAAGATGTGGGCTGGGACCATTCCCTCTGCCCACTGAAGCTGCCCGAGGATGTCCAGCTCACACATGGCCTACATTGGGGCCCTGGACCCCGGCATCTTGGGGGTGATTTAGGAGTCAGGAAGACAGGTGGAGAATGGTATTGTCCCCATGCCAGTCTTCATTTTTTTCTGTGTCTTATCGGAGTCACTCACCATGTTGATCCTAGAGACAAGTTTCTGATATATCTGATAAGGTCTTTGTTTGAATTCTATGAATTGTTTTGTGTTTGTTTCTTTGTATGGGAATTGCAGTCCTATCCAGAAGGCCTTTGCTTCCTGGCTTCATGTTCTGTCCTGTGAGTAGGACAATGGCTGTGGTCTGTGTGTCTCTCAGTACAGCTTGACAAGGAACTCTTCCTAGGCAGTGTTGCACACAGTATTGGGCCGGGTGGTGGAGCAGGGCCTTGCCCTTGAGAAGCCCGTCTGGGTGGTCCAGTGCTGAGCGTAGTACCCGGCATAGCTGGCAGGTGCTTGGCAGATACAGGAGTGAAGAGCCTTGCAGGCTGGTGTGCACACCACCACCTGCACAGGCCTGGGAGCTGTTGCTCACACTCTCTACACTAACACACCTAAGGGCAAAGATTCCCCAGCTTTCTCAGCTCACCGCACCCTTTGGCTCTTGGTAAATTTTTTGCAGTACCCCTAGGCCAAAAAAAAAAAAAAAACCTCACAGTTGTGCTTATTAAATAGATTGATTCTTGGGGCACCTGGGTAGCTCAGTCGGTTAAGTGTCTGCCTTCGGCTCAGGTCATGATCTCGGGGTCCTGGGATCGAGCCCCACGTCCGGCTCTCTGCTCAGTGGGGAGTCTGCTTCTCCCTCTCCCTTCATGCTCTCTCTCTCTCCCCCAAATAAATAAATGAAATCTTTAAAAATAAATAAATAAATAGATTGATTCTCAACATTTAATAAGTATTTCTGCCCTAACAACTTGGTATGTATAGGGAACTGAACAGATCATGGAATCGCATTGGACACTGCCATACTCATGTCTTGTTCCACATTGATTCTCACATTGTACTTGCCTTTTATCATAGCAACCCTGCAATCCAAGGGTCTTGAAGATATGGCATGATGGAAAGAATGCAGAGATCTAATGTTGAAACTGATACCTGGAACTAGTTGTTTATATGGTGTCTGACAGATGTCATCATTATTTCCCTTGAAACTCTCAAGATCCAGTGGCATCTCTGGGAGTTTGCTGGGGCTCCCCATGCTGCCTCAACTCGCAGTTTGGGAACAATGGCCCTTGTGTCACTGTCCTCCTTCTGATCACCTCAGTGTTTGTCTGGTGCTGACAGTGTCCTTTGTTTCAGGGATAGAGCCCTGTAGAAAGTGCTCACAAGGGTCTCCTAGTCTAGGGGGAGAACAATCACAATATAATCCAGCCTTGGCCATGCTGGAGGTCAGGGCAGGTGTTATATGAATGACATGTGATTCACTGCATCTAAGAGAGTGCGTGGTAGGATAAGGCAGATGCAGGGTATGCTGCCAGCACATGTTCTAATCCAGCCTGAGAACCAGAGAATGCTTTGGGTGGAGGTGACACTGGAGCTTGTCCTCAAAATATGAGCTGGAGGAGGAGGGGAGACTGAGTTCAGGGATGAAGGTGCTGCCATGCCTCAGCACCCAGTATGGGGCCAACCCACCCAGGAGGAGCCAGGGGAGGCTTGCGGTTGGGTGGAACCTGCATTTCGGGGCCTGGGCTGCCTTCTGAAGAGGGAGGGAGTCAGGCTCGTGAACTGAAGGGCTGAGTCCGGCGTCTTTTCCCCCAGAACCTGCCGGCAGTGCAGCCCCAAATCTTTCCTGTGATGACTTTTCTCTTTCTTCATTTTTCTTTCAACAAAAGTGAAATATATTTTGCCAGTGCTATAAACTGCGTTTTTCAGGAGGTTTATTTGCATCTCCCAGCCTCGTATCCTGGGCCCATTGCAGGTGCTTCTTTCTCAGATTGGGACACAACCTGCCTTGTCCTACAGAACAGTAAGTTGACATATACCATCTAGTGTTCCTCCCAGGCACCCCTATTCATTTGATGGCAGGCTTGAGATGACACCACCACAGTTGATATTTTATACTTTGCGAGTTGTCTTCAGTGATTTAATCCCATGTGTTTATGATTTTAGTGCCACCCTCTCTTGGTCTCCAGAAAGTTGACACGGTGCCTTTGGTGAAGAAAATGCTTTTCTGCAATTCTGTTCAAAGGCTGTTTAAAGAATTAATGAAAGTCTCTATCATTTGCCCAAGCCTGGTTGTGGGCACTGGTTCTGCAGGCATGGATTGGCATTGACTGATCCTTTGACAACAGAGCTGTCTGAACCGACCTCTCGACTTTTGTATATCAGATACTATTTCTCACAAATTTTGCAGTGGCCTGGAAGGGAGGCAGAGGGGTAGGAAGGGAGCATTTGGACTTATGAGCAAGCCATGTGCTGCTCTGGGCAGAGGCCAGGCTGATCTGTCTCTACTCTTTTTTTTTTTTAATTTAATTTTATTATGTTATGTTAGTCACCATACAATACATTACTAGTTTTTGATGTAGTGATCCACGATTCATTGTTTGCGTATAACACCCAGTGCTCCATGCAGTACGTGCCCTCCTTAATACCCATCACCAGGCTAACCCATCCCCCACCCCCCTCCCCTCTAGAACCCTCAGTTTGTTTCTCAGAGTCCATAGTCTCTCATGGTTCATCTCCCCCTCCGATTTCCCCCCCTTCATTTTCCCTTCCGTCTCCTAATGTCCTCCATGCTCTTCCTTATGTTCCACAAATAAGTGAAACCATATGATAATTGACTTTCTCTGCTTGACTTATTTCACTTAGCATAATCTCCTCCAGTCCCATCCATGTTGATGTAAAAGTTGGGTATTCATCCTTTCTGATGGCTGTGTAATATTCCATTGTATATATGGACCACATCTTCTTTATCCATTCATCTGTTGAAGGGCATCTCGGCTCTTTCCACAGTTTGGCTATTGAGGATATTGCTGCTAGGAACATTGGGGTGTATATGGCCCTTCTTTTCACTACATCTGTGTCTTTGGGGTAAATACCCAGTAGTGAAATTGCTGGGTCATAGGGTAGCTCTATTTTTAATTTTTTGAGGCACCTCCACACTGTTTTCCAAAGTGGCTGTAGCAACTTGCATTCCCACCAACAGTGTAAGAGGGTTCCCCTCTCTCCACAACCTCTCCAACATTTGTTGTTTCTTGCCTTGTCAATTTTTGCCATTCTAACTGGTGTAAGGTAGTATCTCAATGTGGTTTTGATTTGAATTTCCCTGATGGCTAATGATGTTGAACATTTTTTCATGTGTCTGTTAGCCATTTGTATGTCTTCTTTGGAGAAGTGTCTGTTCATGTCTTCTGCCCACTTTTTGACTTGATTATTTGTTTTTTGGGTGTTGAGTTTGAGAAGTTCTTTATAGATCTTGGATACCAGCCCTTTATTTGCAAGTATCTTCTCCCATTCTGTGGGTTGCCTCTTTGTTTTGTTGACTGTTTCCTTTGCTGTGCAGAAGCTTTTTATCTTGATGAAGTCCCAAAAGTTCATTTTTGCTTTTGTTTCACTAGCCTTTGGAGACGTATCTTGAAAGAAGTTGCTGTGGCCGATGTCAAAGAGGTTACTGCCTATGTTCTCCTCTAGGATTTTAATGGATTCCTGTCTCACATTGAGGTCTTTCATACATTTGGAGTTTATCTTTGTGTATGGTCTTAAAGAATGGTCGAGTTTCATTCTTCTGCATGTGGCTGTCCAATTTTCCCAGCACCATTTGTCGGAAAGACTGTCTTTTTTCCATTGCCTATTTTTTCCTGCTTTGTTGAAGATTATTTGACCATAGAGTTGAGGGTCCATATCTGGGCTCTCTATTCTGTTTCATTGGTCTATATGTCTGTTTTTGTGCCAGTACCATGCTGTCTTGGTGATCACTGCTTTGTAATATAGCTTGAAATCAGGCAACATGATGCCCCCAGCTTTGTTTCTCTTTTTCAACATTTCCTTGGCGATTTGGGGTCTTTTCTGATTCCATACAAATTTTAGGATTGTTTGTTCCAGCACTTTGAAAAATGTCATTGGAATTTTGATTGGGATGGCATTGAAGTTATGGATTGCTCTGGGTAGCATAGACATTTTAACAAGTTTATTCTTCCGATCCATGAGCATGGAATGTTTTTTGATCTTGTTGTGTCTTCTTCAGTTTCTTTCATAAGTGTTCTGTAGTTCCTAGAGTATAGATCCTTTACCTCTTTGGTTATGTTTATTCTGAGGTATCTTATGATCTGTCTCTACTCTTAAGCTCTCCCTGGTGTGGAGTGGGAAAGACATCCTCCATGCCTGAAGCTTGGGCTTCTGGGTGGTGGTGTTGGAGCCTCTGCTCTGAGGGAGAAGGTAGGCAGGTAAATGGCAGATGCTCCACCCACATGTGAGGTAGAGTGGCCAGCTCTGTTAAATGATATCAAGAGACAGAGAGGCAAACCCATCCTTTCTCAGGGTGCCAACTTCAGGTCTGGCCCAGCCCTGTTGAGAATCAGGTAAGGCACCATAGCCTAGCTTTCTTCCATTTTAGGACCCAACCCTCCCTCTTGTAGGAGCCCAGAGCCCTCACATATTCTCCTGTGTTCTCCAGCATCCCCCTGCATCCATCTGCATCCTCATGAAGCTTCAGTATGCCCCAGCCATATTCTGAGGCTTCTCATTCACACACTACCTGTAAATCCCATGCCCTTCCTCTCCTGCTTCTCTTTCAAGATCAACTGCCCTGACAACCTGTTGGACAGTGGTTTGATGATTGACCTATTGAAGTAGCCTGTCTGTTTACCCCTGGAGTGTGCTGGCACTTCATCAGTACTGGCCCATGGAGGACAGGAAGGTGCTGGAAGAACTGGGGCCAGGGTCAAGAGAATGGATCGGCTAGTTGAAGGGGTACCCTGGGCTCTGACTTGCTGACAAATGACAAAGGAAGACCTGGGCTCTACAGGGCCAGTGTTACTATCCACGTAAGTCTTAGCTGTGGGTGGGGAATGACATTGAATACCAGTCTCAAAACCCCACCTGGGGAGAGGCAGCACCCCTCTACCCAGTCCATAGCTTCTGCTACCTCCCACAGTCTACAACCCATCATCCACTCTGCAGCCAGAGACATCAACCTCAAACCCAGATCTCACTGTGCCACTCTTTTGTTTAAATCTCTTCCGTCACTCCAGTTGTATTAAGGATAGAATCAAAGCTCCTTAACTTGTGTCTATGATCCTTTATGATATAGCCCCCATTGACACTCGACCCTGTGGTTGTTAGTCATTCCCACACATACACCATGATAGCTGTTATCCCCGCTTTTGCTGATGCTATTTCCTCTGCCTGGGATGACCGTTCATTTCCTCTCTTCCTCCCACTCAAATTGCCTGCTAATTCCTATTCATCTTTTCAGACTCATCAGGCCAGGCCTCTCCCTCTCCAGGAAGCCCTCCTAGGGTGCTGCTAGATGGGGTTGGAACTTCTTCTCTGAGCTTGAAGAGCACTGTGCTATCCCTGGGAGCACGCACCACACTGCAATCTCATGGTTTATATATTAATTTGTCTCCCTCACTAGAGCACGAGATAGTTGACGTCAACCATTGCAACCTCAGAGGTACATATGTGTTTGTTGATGGACTGAATGAATGAAGGGAAGGTGCTTAGAAGTAGGCCTGTGGCTGAATCATTTTTTGGGTCTGTTTGTGTGAAGTGGCAGGCCCTAAGCCAGAGGCTGGGTAATTGAGGAAAAGAGTCACTACTATTAAGAGTGAGGCAGTGGTCAGCACCTCATCCTGCAGCCAGGATCTTAGGCTGTCACTACTGGGAAACCAAAGTGTAAATCAGGAGAGGAAAATGTGTAGGGGCATAGATGGGTGTCAACGTATTGAGGGTGGAGGAAGCCTGTAGCTCATGAAGGCTCCGCCTGAGAAATTGCCACCATCACTGATGAAAGATCTTGTTGGGGTCGGCCCCCACACCAGTGCTCCTGAACACTTGCCCTTGATCCTGGAAGAAGTCAGGGACTGACTTGGAAGCCACAGGGATGATGGATGAATGGGGTGGATTTCAGGAGTAGTGGAATAAGGGCTACTTTTGAGGGATCTTGTGAGTGGAAGGCCTCCTGCCATTTCTCTGCCTTCTCCTACCATCGGTGCAAAAGCAACCTGCAGGATGGCTTTGTCTTTTAAGTAGTGCTCATTAGGATGTGATTAATTCAGTTGTCTATGGGCATCGAGGTCAGATAAGGTGCCAGCAGTAGGCACTGTCATCTTCCATCTGTACCTCAGTAACACCAGGCTTCCGAGGAAGGACCACCAGATAATGGTCATGGCAGTCATCCATGTTTGCCCTTCAGGAACAAGCCAAGGGAATTTGGCATGTGGGACTCAAGGTGGCTGCAAGAAAAAAATCCTATACATTCCCTGGGAGTCTAAACTGTGCTTTCTCTCTTTCTCTTTTTTTTAATTTTAATTTTTATTATGTTCAGTTAGCCACTGTATAGTACATCATTAGTTTTTGATGTAGTGTTCAGTGATTCATTAGTTGCATATAACACCCAGTGCTCATCACAACACATGCCCTCCTTAATACCCATCACCCGGCTACCCCATCCCCCCACCCCCCTCCTCTCTGAAACCCTCAGTTTGTTTCCTGGGGTCCATAGTCTCTCACTGTTCATCTCCCTCTCTCATTCCTCCCGCTTCAGATTTCCCTCCCTTCCCCTATGGTCCTCTGTGCTATTGTTTATGTTCCACATCTTGAGGATGTTAAAAATAGAGTTACCCTATGACCCAGCAATTGCACTACTAGGTATTTACCCCAAAGATACAGATGTAGTGAAAAGAAGGGGCACATGCACCCCAATATTTATAGCAGCAATGTCCACAGTAGCCAAACTGTGGAAGGAGCCGAGATGCCCTTCAACAGATGAATGGATAAGGAAGATGTGGTACATATATACAATGGGATATTATTCAGCCATCAGAAAGGATGAATACCCACCATTTGCATCAACATGGATGGAACTGGAGGGGATTATGCTAAGTGAAATAAGTCAATCAGAGAAAGACAATTATCATATAGTTTCACTCATATGTGGAACATAAGCAATAGTTTCCCAACAAACCAGAATTATTGCCTGTTACTGCATGCATGTTATCATGAGTAAATCTCCATATGAATGGAGATGTGTAAAAACATGGGGCTGTGTCATCATTTTAAATAGCCATTTGCCATAACTTCAAAACATTCAAAACAATTGGAATATTTTATTCTTAGGAAACTGGGAGTTCTCATTTTTCATGAAAAAAATAAATTAGCATGTTGGTGGGAATGCAAGCTGTTTTCCAGAGTAGCTGTACCAGCTTGCATTCCCACCAACAGTGTAAGAGAGTTCCCCTTTCTCCACATCCTTGCTTTTTCTGCATGATTTTGTTTTCAAGACTATGGGTACCTCTGTCTTCCCTCTTGCTTTAGGAAGGGCTGTTTTGTTATCAAAAGTGGTTGCTAATTTATTTTTTTCATGTTGTGAAGATAAAATAAGGATGTGTGTATGTATATAAAATACACATGTATACATACACATTAACACACACACACATATATCTGTGTAGCAGCAGACAAATATTTGGCATAATAAAAATACCTAATAATTGGTTATTTGGGTTTAGAATAGGTTGACAACCCCAAATGGGCCTCTCTAGTTGAATGGCAGGTATGCCTTCTTGAATATGTGAAGCTTTTAGAGAATTTAGCACATGGGAGCCACAGGGACCGGGCCCCTTGGAACTATGGAATGCTAGTTAATGGAATTCTATGGATAATTCAGAATTAGTCTTCAAACCTGTTCTCCTATGTAGTCCCTTTTGTGTGTTTTAAGTTTCAAGAACTAGACTAGATTGAAGACTCTTGTCATAAACATTATGACTCTCATGACCACCATCTTCCAAGAACTCCAGTAACTAATTTCTTTTCTCTTTTTTTTTTTTTAAAAGATTTTTTATTTATTTATTTGAGAGAGAGAGAATGAGAGAGAGCAAGCACATGAGAGGGGGGAGGGTCAGAGGGAGAAGCAGACTCCCTGCCGAGCCGGGAGCCCGATGCGGGACTCGATCCAGGGACTCCAGGATCATGACCTGAGCCGAAGGCAGTCGCTTAACCAACTGAGCCACCCAGGCGCCCGCTAATTTCTTTTCTCTTAAGAGGAGGACATAAGGTAACTTTTTTACAACTTTTTGTGCTGGTTAGTTTGGATCTTGGAGTATTCCAGAAATACCCACTATGTAGAATATATTGCTGCATAAAATAAGGGGAAGATGTAAAAAGAAATTAAATATATTTTAAGAAACTCAAATGAAAAATTATTGACATTTTAATTCAAATTCATGTTGGTAAGTCTGTTCTCCAGCAGCAGCAAAAGACATAAACTCTTTTAATTTGTTCATAACTTTGAGCTATAAAAGACATCGTTATTAACATTTTTTTCTCATATGGTAGCATAGCCTTCAAGTTTAAGAGCTTGGAAAAGTAAAGAGACCATGCAGAGTATTAATTACATCATGAAATTGTGTAGGGCTTTGTATATAATGCTTTTTACCCCTCTGGACATGTTCACATGTATTCTCTCATTTGAGGTCCCCAGCCTGCCTATGAGATGGGCAGGGAGGGTTTTGTTATTCCCATTCATCAGAGCTGAATATTAAGGCATGGAGAGTTAAGTGACATGCTCAAGGTCACTTAATTAGTAAAGGACAGGGCTGCTGACAAAAGCAAGGCCGGTTTCTGCCAAGTCTAGTCCATTCTGCTGTCTGATGGCTATTACTCCTTCCAATCTTACTGCCCTACCCTGGGTCAATTATTAATTCTTGGGAAGGTTCCATTCTCCTCCTAGGTGAGCTCCCATCCTAATCCATCTCATCTCAATTATTTTCTTGTTCTTAGTAGTCCTTGAGTGCCTCCCCTGAGCACAGCACATGACTCTAACTAGAACATATCCAAAATCGCGTCATTGACGTTTGGAGAGTCTTTAGGAGCTTCCCGTTGCCAACCACGTAAATCATCACTTCCTCCCCTCACCCACCCGTCTTTCTACCCTGTCTCCACCCACTCTCTGGGCATCCTCAAAGCCCCACCTAACTGAGTGACTTTCTTCACTTGGGTCCTGCCTGCTCTCCTGCCTCGCTACTTTGCTTATTGCCGTAAACTCCGCCTGAAACAGCTCCCACCACCATGCCATAGATCTGTGCCTCTGGGCCCCTTTCAGATGAGACTTTCCCAAAGAAACTAACATCCTTTTGCCCCAAATTCAAGGATCTCTGCTCCCTTGAACGCTATTGCCCTTTGGACCCACATCATGGCATTGATTGACTCTGCCCTGTGACACTATAGACTGGCCTTGCTCCTCTTATTAGAGTCTGTGGATGCCTTGAAGGCAGGGAGCCAGACCCATATAGGGTCAAGCCACTCTATTCCCCTACTACCCGCCGTGGGAACTCCAGCCAGTCATTACGCCACGGCTGAAATCACCTCTGGGACTTACAAATATGATATGTGCATCCCCCTCTCAGAGATCTTGCTGTAATTTGGGCTGGGGTATGATCTGGACATTAGAATTTTTAAAAGCTTCTTGGTTGATTCTGATGAGCAACACAGTTTGAGAGTCACTCATTTAACCTGCTTGAGTAAGTAGGCTAGAACGTACTCTCAGATAAAACACTGTCTACCAGAATTCCTGGCACTATATGAGATGAAATGCATAAAATATCTGGTGGGCTGTGCTCTCCATATGCTGCCCATAGGTGGGGGCTATTATAAGTATGATTCAATGTTGTAGCCTCCACAATTCCTAACACAAGGTCCTGAACAGAGTAAGTACTCAAAGCCTAGTTCTCAAATATGAAACATAGGTAAAGTATGTGCTTTTGTGACAGAGTGTGACCTATCAATAACTCTGGTAAGCATTTTGATGACAGTGGTTACTGCAAGTGGTCTATAAAGCCCTTTGTGTTGTTCATCCTGAACACGGCTGCAGGGGGCCTTGGTGGCCCTCCGCCCTCCATGGGTGTATGCAGCATGTCCACCTGAGGCCGCCTCATGCAGCCCCACCCTGGGGGGGAGCTGACTAGGTGCCGACACTGTTGTTTTCAAGGGGAACTGTGGCCTCTTTCTTTGCCAAGTCATGATGGGCCAGTGGCTGCGAGAGGACACACATTTTAGAAATAGCTCTGGACCATAATGATGGGATTCGGCTTCTGGAAAAGCTAAAGGAATGATGATGAGACCCATTGTCTGCCTGCCCTTTGCCCATGTCAGATGTTCCACACAACATTATGGGGGGCTGATGGTCTTTGTAAAAACTTGGGTAGGCAACGCAGCCTTTAATGACGAATTTTTGCCTTGAGGAAATCATTCAAAGGGAAGATTATGGCTTAGAATTATCAGGCTCTCTTCTTGGTATTCACTTGTTTTTCTCAGGACCAAATAGCTATTAGTAGTCCTTCCTGATGCCAGAGAAAAGAAATGACCACTGAAGATTTGGGATCTTTGTGCTGTTAAATGAAATGCTTATGGAATAAATAGTACCTCTGATTATGAAGGGTATTGAAGAGCTTCGGTGCTCTGCAGGGCTGGAGAGAAATGGGAGGAGAGGCCTCATAAAAGAGTAGTCAATTATTTTAAAGATGAGTTGGCATCTTTTAATTCCTCCCCAGATAATGAAATATCTATTTGAGCCTGAGGCTGTTGTATCATTTCTGGTATATCCAACAAAATTTATTCAACAATCATTTGTTGAGTACTTCTCTGTGCCAGGCCCTGGGCTAGGGGCTGGAGATACACAGAGCAATGAGCCACAGTCACCGTCCATGGAGAGGTCTGTGTTTGCTGGAGAGAGGTGGAGAGTGGAGAGCAGTATAGACTTCTTGGAGGAGGTGTGGCTAGGTCAGGCTTGAAGGAAGTGGAGGGGTTACCCAGGAGGGAAGAGCTGTGAAGCAGGGTGAGGGATCTAAGTCCCCATGAGCTGGGCTTACCCAGGGATGCAGCCCTGCCTTCCTTAGCCAGTGCCCTGGATTCTTAGCCTACACGTGGTTGCGGAGTGCAGACCAGGCTCACACCATGGGTGGTTACAGCGTTGGGCACAACGAAGCTTTCTTGGTCGGCAGGCAGTGGAGTCAGGAGCACAGGAGACACAGACACTAGCCCCGGCTCTGCCTCATGCCTGTATGTGACATCAGCCGGTGAGGCCCGGTGCCACCATCTGCCCAGTGCAGCCACTGATAGTCTGAATCCCCGACCACAGGTGCTAACGGAGTCAGGGAGGCTGCATCTGCAGAGGCTTCCTGGAGGAAGGGGCTTGATGGGTCCCTGGGACATGTAGGTTTCATAGTTTGGGGGGTCCTCCTTTATTCTTTCAGGCCTCCTATGAGCATTTCAGTCCTCCGCCCTTCCCCCAGACTGCAGGCAGGGGCTGCTTGTCGAAGGAAGTAATGGTGTCATTATGAGCATCTCTCGGAGGATTTGAGTTCTTTGTAAGTTCTATGTCTAGAGGAGAGCAAAAACATGGGCTGTGGATCCCCACGGCAGGTTGCACATTAAGCACTGTCCCTGCTGACAGCACCACCCAGCTCCTTCTCAGGGTCTTGCTTTCTCCTCAAAAAAATGAGGGTGATGCCGGTTACTCAAAGGCTTGTGAGGATTCCATGACACCCTCTCTGAAAGCCCTCAGCAGAAGCCAAAGTCCGTGGCCAGCACTGAGTAAATCGTGGTCACTTCTCACAGTGAGGGGTATGTGTGATGAAGAATGGCGGGGAGGGTACTGGTGGCACGTTGCACTGCCTCGGTCCAGGATGAAGAGTGTGAGGATCAGAGAGCCAGGCTTTCTCCTGCCGTGGCCCACACTTAGCCACCAGCAGTGCTTGTCAAATGAATGACTGGATGGCTCGATGAATGAATGAATGAAAAAAACCCAAAACTGCCACTCTGGTATTTTTAGCTAGGAATTTTGTCTGAGCATCTGTCTTTATTGTTAGAAATTAATTGCTCCTTTAGTCTACCTTGAAAGTAAAAAGGATTCATGTGGAGTTTTACATAACCAGTGAGATATCAGGAGTCAGGTTCTCAGTGAGGCCGCTGAGAGAGGGAACCTGCTCTTGTTTGGCGCTCACTGTGAGCTGGGCACTGAGCGCTTTCCTGATGTACACCTGGGGCAAGGCCTTGACGCCAGGGATCCGTGATCCAGAGGGCTGCAGCCCTGAGGTGGGCTCTGGCAGGAGCCATCCCCACACCTCTGCTAAGTTTCCTTCATCACTGAGGGGACACATCTCTGTGACTGGCCTGGAGTGAAGCATGTGGCTGAGCATTGAGTTCCAGCCACAGCCTCATTAGTAGTTGGCTCAGATTAGTGACCTGGACTTAGAAACTCAGCTGAGGACTGGAGGACTCATCTCTCAGATGATGGCTTCAAGAGGTGGAGGGTCGGGGCGGGGGGTTTGTCTGACCTAAAGGCATGACATTGGGAAAAATGGGGTGGGAGGGGGAAGGACTTATCCTCAGGAACCAAGGGACTGTCAGCTGGTCTGGAACACCTGAGATTGGGCTGTGGGGCAGAGGGAAGCTGGGAACTTGGGGTCTGAATGTGCCTGGCATTTGTAAAAACAGCATTTTCAGGAAGCTGACATGGCCCATTTGGGCAGGTTTCTGGGAAGGGATTGGGGGGGAGACTGTGGTTATGTCATGAGGAAGAATTTAGCATGGAATTTGTGAAGTCTGATGCTGAGATTGGGGTGGACTGCTGAATTATTCATGAAAACCCTGTCTTTGTTGTTCTTTTCCCAAGTGGCCAGTTTTGTAGATCTTTCCAAACCCAGGGTACTGTAAGCCTGAGAGAAAGAAATTTGATGTAAACATTTGGAGAAACCTTGCTATGACAGGGTAAAGCTGCAGGTGTGGGGCCTCAAGGTGACACCACCTGTCCTGTGAAAACCAGTTTGGGAATGGGAGCCATGGGGCAAGGACTAAAATCCCTGGTCCTCTGGACTCAACCAAGACAGCTTCAGCTATGAGACTGTCCCCCTGCAGTTCTGCCCATGTCTAGATCAGGCCTCAGCTACGTTGTCAGCTGCCCTGCTCTGAGGAAAGTGATACCCCAGGCCAAATTACCCTGCTCCTCCCGCTTCCCCAGAGATCACTGTGGGATCTCCCCCAGAGTCTTGCAAAGGGAAGATGGGGTGTCCATGGAAGAACAGCAACGTCCATTAGGGAGCTGCATTGGCCGAATTTACATTAGTGCTAAATGTGTTCCAGCATATGTTGCACTGAGTAAATTGAAATTGGGCAGAAAGGTTTTTAACCAATTTATCAGTCCAAGTAAACCCCTGTTAAGACGTAGAAATGAGCTCGTATGGGGATAATAGCCATAGGAAAACAACATACAATAATACTCTTCTCTTTCCAAATTATGTATAAAATCAATTGCTGGTTCCCTGCTAACGAGCCTAATGTCTTGTGCTGTAGTGTATTCCAGGAAACCAGGCCTGAGTGGTGTTGGTGTGTTGGCAGCCCTCTGGCCTGTACAGAGGTCTTGGATATTTATTTGTCTTAGAGAGATGAGCTGAGGAGGGCGTGGGCTGGTTGCATGGGTTCAGCTGGGTGGTAATTGTACCGCCTAAGAGTGGGGGCTCTGAGGAGAAGTTGGGGCACTCCTTTGCCTTGAGCATTGGCAGGGCATGGCTCCTGCTTGATCTCATTTAATCCCTGGGACACTGTCTCTTTGCAGAGCTGGAAGCTGGAACTCTGAGGGAGGAAGTGTCTCCTGAAATGCCTCTCAGTTGGTCAGAGAGAGCTCAGAGTGGTATCCTCACCTCTGGTTCTAGCTGTGAGAGCCATAGCTTCCTGGCTTCCTAACTGAGGATGGGGTGGGGTGCAGGCACAGCTTCAAGAGCTAGTGTAGGAGCTGTAGGAGCAGGCAGAAGGCTGAAGAGTCTTTCCTAGGCAGCACCTCGGGAAAGGGGGGCTCAGAGAGAGCCTAGTGAGGTCCCTCGGGCACTGGGATGGGGCTGCAGGAAGGCTGCTGGGCTTATTATGCTGGACTGTGCCCTCCTTCAGGGCAGACACTGTCTGTCATGGGCCCACTGGCTCCTGACAGCGTGGACTGGGTGTTTGTTAAGTGTTAATGAATGAATGAATGATACTGTTATCCCTAGCATTAATTGTAAATATGAAATAGGACCATGGATAGAGGCCATTCAACTTAATCAGGACTGAGGGACTGATGGAGGCCTGATAAAATAAGCTTCAGAAGATCTTGGTTCTAAGAAAGGACTCTTAGACACGTGTGCTGAGGAGGGAAAGCCACAGGCTTCTGGAAACACAGTTCCAAAGATGGGTCCTGGTCAGCATCCATGCCAGGCTGGGACACAGTGGGACTCAGTGTGTGTGTGTGTTCAGTGAATGGATGAATGAGTGGTCCATTTCCCCATCACCTGTCTACACGGAATGCATCCTGAGATGATGGCTCAGAATGGCCCCAACATCATGTGTACAGACTCTTCTCCTTGGGCTCTAGGGGTCCGGCGGAATCAGGGGCACAGTCCTTTCAACAGCAGCTACATCACGGGAGCTGCCATATTGAGCGCTTACAGCATGTCAGCGCTTGTCGATGGCTTCCGTGACGGTTGGGAGGCGGCTACTAGGGGGCAGAGACTGAGGCTTGGGGGTAGCACTGAGCTGACTTTTCCGTGGTGGGAGTTCCAGGGAAAAGGCTGAAGAACACAGCTAACTAAATTGCTATGACCCCTGTGTGTAAGTCATTGATGCTTCAGAAACTACCCACGACTGTCACCAAATGCTTCTACAGAAGAGTCATAGCCAGCTGACCAGCCTGGAAATGTTGGGAAGAGCCTGTTCTGCTACCCTGGGGTCAGGAATCTCTCGTGTGACTGCGCCCTTGGCTCCTGGACCTGATCCCCTTGTCTGGGACCACCCAGGGATTAAGGCTCAGCCAAGATGGGCAGAGCCATCTACTTTTACCACAAGTCTGAATATTAAGGCAGAAATTACTAGCATCTGCCACTTAAGGGAGCAGCTGCTGTGCTTAAGGCCCTGTGCCAGGTGCTGCACATGTGGAATCTCACAGAATCCTTAAAACAAGGCAGGAAGTACATACTGCTCTTCTCTGTGTGCAGACGAAGGAAACTGAGGCTCAGGGGGCTTAAACAACTTGTCCAAGGCCTCTCAGCCAATAATGATAAAGCCAGGTTTCAAATTTCAAATGGAGTCTGCCTGAGCCCCAAGTCCTGCCTTTTCCACCCACCCCCACCCCAGTGTGCCAAGCGCAGTGATGTGATGGATTTACCCAGCAGGCAGATGGCTGGGTCAGAAGATAGAACAACGGCCCTGGGTCCTGGCTCAGCATGTACCTGTCTCGGACAAGTCATCTTACCTCTCCAAGCTGCTTCTTCCACATCTGTAACAGAAGGGTGCTAAATATGGTAAGGGTTGATGCCTCTGGGGGTGTTCATGCACTGCTGTGTATGTACTGATGTGAGTTTATGTACGTGTGTGTGTGTGCATGCACACACACGTATGCACTGGCAAGTTCCAGACCCCCAATCCTCCTCGGCAATCATACTTTCTAGAAGGAAAATATGCAGTTGGCTCCTTTGGAGAGACCTCCAATAATGAAGTGCCCGCCCCCTCCATCTGCCTCCTCTTCCTGTTCCAGCCGGTTGCCACCTGGGGCCCAGCCCTCGGATGGACCAGCAGCCACTTGCAAATAAGAATCAGTGGGCGGGAAAAGAGATAACCTCAAACCTTTCTGGGCCTGCCCAGCAGGCAGCAATAACATTTGATTTGTAGGTGAGGATGAGAGTCAGTATTATTCTCTATTTTCTCAAATCTTCCTGGCTCCGTATCTGATCTCTCATGCCCACCACATCTGTTCACCAAAGGCTTGGGCAATGCCTCAGAGCCCCATGGGCAAGCCAACTGAAGGCGTGGACAGGGCAAGAGACAGATTGACCAGGAAGGGCCACTGAGAATACCAGCTCATGGTGGGGAGACCTCCACGAGCGGGGATGGTCTTGCCAAGCACCCAGGGGCCTGCCTCCCCAAGACCTCCTGAGTCTCACTAGCCTGCCTCTCTCTTCTCTTGTTCCTTCCACAGTCACAGACTGGTCTTGAGTAAAATGACAGCACTGACCATGAACAGTATCAACTAATGTGGATTTTAATACCTTTTTCCCCTCACTTGAGCATCTGAGGAGCCTGATAGATTAAGTATTCTGGTGTCAGGATTGCCGGGTTTCTGTTGGCATCATTCTGATTCACACACTTCGTAAAATTTGAGGGACCCTCTTTCCTTGTCCTGACATTTTACCAGGTCTGTTTGGTCTGCAGGGTAAGTGCAATGCCTCAGACCAAGCAGTCTGGGCCCTGCAGAAAAGCCACTGCATGACGTGGAGCAGACCTGTCGTTGCTTCCGTGGACTGGCCGGGGCAGAGGTCAGTCACATTATTTTTTATTCTTCACCTGCTGAGAAAAATATAGCTTTGGAATTGAGGTTATTTACCCATGCTTTCTGCTCAGCATGTTCTTAATATTTCTCTTGGTGGCCTATTTCTGTGACACGTGGTGACATGGGAGGGCATTTAGGTATTTCTCATTTTGGCAGTGAGAGGGGGCTGGTTCTGAGGAAGGTTCCCCCCTCAAACAGTGGTGTCAGCTTCTGGGGAATGCTTTGTTGAGTTCAAACACCAGAGAAAAGGCTTGTGCAAGCTTGAGGGAGGACCAAAAGGGACATTTTGTCTTAGCAGAACTAGGAAGCAGAGAATAGCCAAAGATCCTTTGAGCTCATCTGTTCAATGGTTTGAAACACTTGAGTTCAATAAAAGCAAGGACCCGCTGTTGTCAGGCGCTACCCTAGGCCTTTTTTAACCTTACTGGTTCTATAACTCTCTTTTCATGGGATAGTTATAAATTTGTTTTTGAAATATTGCTCTGGGGATAATAGCTCCTTTCTGCCTAAAAACTCTCTGATATGTGAGTGCCCAGGGTAGAGAGAGTTGGAGAGAATGACTGTATAAACGTAAGGTTTACAGGTTTAGATTCTGTTTAGTTACTTATATTGTTTCTGCACAGAAAGTACACCGAAGACAAGAAAGACAGAAATCAAGATAGTTTTTAAATTTTGAAAACACAAAACATGGTAGAGAAAAGAGGAAAGTGACTAAGGCATTTGTGTGACTTAGCTGGGAGTGACATTTCTATAATCATAGCCAGGTCAACACTGCATATTGGGCTAACCAGAGTATAAATAGCTAACTATTGGGAGGACTGGGGGTGAGGGGGGTGTGTGTGTGTTTATGCATGGGTATATGCATGCATGCCTGTGTGGAGGTGTGTATATGTGCATGTACGTGTACCTGTGTGTTATGTGTGCATAGGTGTGTGCGTGTGTATGTGTGCTTAGATGTATGGAGGAGAGAGAGAACAAGAGCTAAATCCTTATCTTCCAAAGTGGAAAGTCAATAATAGATGATGCTAGAGGTGAAAAATGAGGCAGCAGCATAAACCTGTTTATGTAGAGATACAGAGGTAAATAATGAAAGAACCATCTAATACAGTTAAAGCAGTTGCCTCTAGGAAGTGGGAAATGGGGTACAGGGAGGATTCAGGATAACTGCTATTTTTTGTAACAAGCGCTGTAGAACTATCTGACTCTTCTAACTAGGTATATGTAGAACTTTGATAAAAAGTAACCACAAATTTTAAAGGAAGGATAATATTAAAAAGTGGCTGTATAAAACCGAGTGGATCCCCCTGCTCCTGCCCCAGGATGTCTATGCCCACTTTGGAGACCCCTCCAAAGCTGTGAGTGCTTGACCGCTGACTCTGAGGCCCGAACGGCAGTGGCCTCTGATCTGTAACAGTGGACCAGGGCTGCAGGCCAGTCTGCACTGACTGCCAGGTTCCTGTGTCCTCTGAGGGCTTCATTTAGCAATGACTCCTGCCCAGCATAGCAGAGCCCCTGAGATCTGTCACCTGTTTACTGAGGGTGTCCAGGGTGGATGTGGAACAGTTCTCTTGTCATTGCCATTTACATTTCCTTGCTCATGAAACTCAAAGTAACTTTAGTCCATTTCTTTCTCATCATGCAAGTAGCTGAAAACCACGTTCCTGTAGGGAGCTCCAGAGGGTGCTTCTTGCTTGCTTCTGTGAGGAACACTTTCTAATTTTTGAAAATTAAAATTCATTTTTGCTCTGCTTTCTACTGCTCACCGTCATTGCTATCATCATCGTCAACATCGACCAGTATTTATTTCCCATACTGAGCTCTTGGCTTCTTCCTCTCCAGCTCATCCTTCCTTTCCCCCAGTGACCCCCATTTCAGTTAGGGGCAATCCCATTCCCCGACTTGTTTAAGCCACCTTATAGTCATCTTTGACGCTTGTCTGTTTTTCTCACTCCATTTCTCATCCATCAGGAAATCCTTTGAGTTCTGCTTTGAAAATGCATCCATTGGTGGATGCAAGCTGGTGTAGCCACTCTGGAGAACAGTACCGTAGTTCCTCAAAAAGCTAAAAATAGAACTACCCAATGATCCGGCAATTGCACTGCTGGGTATTTACCCAAAGGATACAAAAATACACATTCAAGGAGTACATCCACCCTGATGTTCATGGCAGCTTTATCTATCTATTATCTATTCCAAACTATGGAAAGAGCCCAAGTGTCCGTTGACAGATGGATGGATAAAGAAGATGTGGTGTGTGTGTGTGTGTGTGTGTGTGTGTGTGTGTGTGTATAAAATACTGTGGATATATACAATGGAATACTACTCAGCCATCAAAAAGAATGAAATCTTGCCATCTGCAATGACATGGATGGAGCTAGAGTGTATTATGCTAAGGGAAGTAAGTCAGTCAGAGAAAGACAGATACCATGATTTCCCTCATGTGGAATTTAAGAAACAAAACAAATGAACATTTGGGAGGGGGAAAAAGAGAGAGAGATGGAAACAAATCATGAGAGACTCTTAACTATGGAGAACAAATGGAGGGTGATGTAATGGAGGGAGGTGGATGGGGGATGGGCTAGATGGGGGATGCATATTTAGGAGGGCACTGGTTATGATAAGCACTGGGTGTTATATATAAGTGATGAATCACTGAATTCTGCTCCTGAAACCAATATTGAACTGTATGTCAACTAAGTAGAATTTAAATTTAAAAAAAGATGAAGATGCATCCATAGTCCATTTCTCTCCCCAGACAGTCCCCATCCTACCCAGCCACCGTCATCTCTCACCTGGATGACCGTAGTAGTCTCCTGATGGTTTCCCTGCTCCCACCTGGGCTCTACAGTCTGGAAAAGCAAATCTTAAACTCTAATGCCTTCCAGGGGATCCTGGAGTAGAATGTAGTCTTCACAACGATTAGCATGGTTCTACATGATCTGCCCACCTGTCCGGCCTCATTTCCCATCGTTGTGGCCCCAGCTTCCCTGCTGCAGCCACACTGCCCTTCTTGCACTTCCTTGACCACTGCTCCTGCCTCAGGGCCTTTGTACTTGCTGTTCCCTGCTAGACTCTTCTCCCAGATAGCCGCATGTCTTGCTCCTTCATTTCTTATAGGTCACTACTTAAATATAAGGTCATCAGAAAAACCTTTTATGACTATCCTAGGTAAATTGGTTACCTCTCTTCCCCTCTCTTCCCCTTCTGCTTTATATTTCTTCATAGCATCTGACATTTCTACACTATATTATACATGTGTTTATTTATCTTCCCCTTTAGACTATAATCTCCACAAGAACATTTGTCGTTTTGATCCCCTGATATATCCACAGCCCCAGAACAGTGCCATCACATTGTAGGCACTTAGTAGATATTGTTGAATGTCCCAGTGAATTAATTCTGCTTCTACGCACTTCTGGCCACTACAGAGACATTGGACATGTGCCTGCATCCGATTTGTCACACCCATGGAGAGTTCTGTGACCACAGGGAGTAGCCCATATTGCCTTCCAGCAGGAATTGTGGAGGTAGCATACCACCTGCCTTCTTAGTTCCCTCTTATAACTCTTGCCTGGAAGGCTGGAATGAATGGTGTGTGGCATGGGGGGTGGGGCAGAGAACAAAGCCGAGAATTCCCTACAGTTAGGAAACTTTCATGCGTATGTTTGATTGGGCAGATCAATGTGACCTCTGTCTATGGGTCACCTGCACACATTTGAGTTTACTAACGTATCTCAGTGGTTTCATCTCTTTCTCTCAGCCTTTTGGAAAATATCATTCTTTCAACTGACTTTTTGAGAAGATTTGGCAGTGTGCATGGGGAGTGATACAGCCTCCACTCCCAGATTGCCCTCTGTGAAAATGTAGTGATATTTAACAAATATTTTTGAGCATCTGCTGTGTTCTTAGCTCTGTACTAGGCAATAGAGTACAGATGGAACATTAGCCCCGGAGTTTAGGCCTCTTCTCAGGGGCAAGAGTGACCCACGGCAAAGAGCGTACGTCTTTGTGGGCATTGGTGCCCTTTGAAAGGATAGGCCTCCTGTGTCACTTTTGTCTTTGCCCATGCTTCAAGATGGCTATGCCAAGCTTCCATTACTTGGCCTTTCTTCTTTGACAAATGGAATAGCAGGCATTAATTAAATGTCAATGACTATTCCTGCCAGCTCAATTTTCTGGCTCTAGCTAATTAGAATTAAATGGTGAGAGAGGTTAGGCAGACCAAATCAAAGGAACAGAAAGAGTTCAGGCTTCCAAACTGTGTCCTTGCATTGCTAAATCAATTTCAATTAGTTGCATAAAGCTGTCTGGCTGCCGTGTGAAGCAAGATGGTTGCCTTTTCCAAAAGAATCTTTGTTCTTCCCACTAACTACCTTGACTTGGGGCCACCTCATGGCTCTGAGAGCGCCTGCCTCTCTTGGGCTCATGATGTATGATACACAAATGGAAAGGCGAAGTTCCAGGAAGAGACTCACAAGTGGAAGATGCAATTCTGTCTTTTTCCAAGGTTGCCCTGCCCTGGCTCCTCCCTCTCTTGCTGGTCAGTATCTACCCTCAGTATTCAAACATGGCTGGTAGGAGAGTCATAATTTGTGCATTCCCTTCCTTCTATTGGCAGAGCAAGGAAGAGTAAGCCTAAGAGATGAGGAGCTTGCTAATTTAACCAATAATAATTTATTTGCTTTTTAGGAGAAGCCAAGTGCACTGTGGACAGCCTACACAACCAAATTAAGTGTTCATCAGCAAATTAAAATATACTACTAATTTCTTGTCTGTGTGTTTGTTTCCAGTTGACTTTTTGTTTTTTCAGGTATTATGGTATTATTAATTTATTTTTAGATTATAGGTGAAAAAATGAACTTACCATATGCTTCAATTATACTTTAAAGAAGTCTTTCAGTATTAATTTTTAATATGTTTATACTTGTGAATGATAGTATATCATATTAAAATGTTTTACTTTTTTTTTAGTTATAAAATTCTCATGGGTTCCTAAGCGAATGTAACACCCTTGGTATTAACATGCTTCTGTGGGGGCTTAATTTCTGCTGATAATTGTTGATGGTTAGAAATGTTGGGTCTTGGGGCGCCTGGGTGGCTCAGTCGGTTAAGCGACTGCCTTCGGCTCAGGTCATGATCTCAGGGTCCTGGGATCGAGCCCCGCATCGGGCTCCCTACTCCGCGGGAAGCCTGCTTCTCCCTCTCACACTCCCCCTGCTTGTGTTCCCTCTCTCGCTGTGTCTCTCTCTGTCAAATAAATAAATAAAATCTTAAAAAAAAAAAAAAGAAATGTTGGGTCTTTGACAATGCTTGGAGAGTCTTTTTTATTTGGCACATGAAATTTATAAACTTCCAGAGATCTATGAAAGCTTGCACCAGGGTAAAGGCTTGCCAACTCCGCCCCACCACTAGGTGGCAGGATTCAGAACCTAACCTGTTGGTGAACAGAGGTCCAGTCATAGTTTCACTGTGTTGCTACTAAAAATCCTCCTGGGAAGATTCATGGCTAAAGTCTAAAACCAGCTTTTGTTGCATTCTGAGAAGAAGAAATGTGTATACACGGACACAAGAGAAATCATTAAGGACTCGATAAAAGTTAATAGGAACTAGATATAACTAAATAATATTAAGGTAAGTTGACTAATGTTGATTTTGGGCAGATTCCAGATAATGGTTCAAAGAAGAATATGTATCTTGATGTCTGTGCACCAGGGTTCTATAATGAACAAAACTCCAAAGCAGTTTTTGATAGTTTAGAAATAAAACCAACAAATAAAAACCTCAGAGATTAGTTCTTTTCTATGTAACCTCTGTCTCTAATTGAATATTTTTTCCCCCCTCAAGTTACTGGCGGGATTTGGGCTTGGTGTTGGCATGTTCTGTCTGCGTGCTTTGGTCAGTAAAACTTGATTATGTGTGTGTTACTCACCTTTCATAAGCAGCCACTCATGTGGAAATCTGTTTACAGAAAGGGTGGACTAGGACCAAAAAGACAGGAAGGATGGTTTTTATCTTATTTAATATAATCTAACTGCATTAAAATCTTAATTAGAAAAGAAATTTTAAGCTGTGGGTCTCATCTGGAGAAATATGCCTGAAAGCACTCCTAAGAAAGAAACTAGCTATTTTCTTAATTCACTATCATAACTTGGTCTACATATTCCCTCCAAGGCTTTGAAGTAATCCCCTATTTTAACCTTACAGCCATGAGAATCCACATGCCACTATATTATGAACTTCAGTGATAGGAGGAATTATTGCATATTACTAAGACTGTTATCCATTGGATTTCTAAAAGCATAGAATTTTAGGTGTAGAGCCTATTTTTATTAAATCTTTAAATTCCTGGGTGATTTAAATTTCTTGGAGAATCAAGAGGTCACATTTTCCCCCACTGCACTATAGTATTAAACTGTATAATTACTTAATATGTAATATTTAAGGTATTTTAAAAGTCAACCTCCAGGTGATTTAGGAGATACTATGTATTTTGTTTTGTTTTGTGTAAAGTGCTTTGCACTTTAAATGGGAGCTTACCCAGGGGCGCCTGGGTGGCTCAGTTGGTTAAGCGACTGCCTTCGGCTCAGGACATGATCCTGGAGTCCCGGGATCAAGTCCCACATCAGGCTCCCTGCTCAGCAGGGAGTCTGCTTCTCCCTCTGACCCTCCTCCCTCTCATGCTGTCTGTCTCTCATTGTCTCTCTCGCAAATAAATAAAATCTTAAAAAAAAAAAAAAAATTTAAATGGGAGCTTACCCAATCAGTGGCATGTTATTAATTTTGCATATTTGTAGTAACATGAAATTAAAATCCAGCAGTCTGATGCTTCTAAAATAATGAATACATAAGGCAGTATTATTTCTTAATCATTTGTAATTTGATTCAATCTCCCCAAATGTTCTCCTTTCATTACATTTCTCTTTTTCTCTCTTGGTTGTCTCTTAGAACCAAAAGTAAAATTTAGTGGAGTCAGTCCATAAATTGATCCATGTCTTTAATGAGCTGAGCAATGGGTTATTTATAACAATAGCGTGGTCGAGATACTTCTCATGGGAGTTGAGTTGGGGAGAGGGGGAACTTGTGAGGAAACATGTTTGAGGAAGCAGTGGGGACCAGAGGTTACAGACACCCATTGCGTGGGAACTGAGGAGACTAATAAATTCTACTCTTAGCCAAGAACCCAGGTTCTTACTCCAGGAACTGTTCTCCAGGATGACCCATGGCCATGGAGGACACAGGTGGCCAGTGTCCCTCATGAATAAGAGTGGTGTCATCAAAGATGTTGCTCCAAGAGAGTAAAGCATCATCCACTAGCAAGAGATGCATCTGGGTGCTTGCTTGGCTCCCATTCTCCCTCTATCCCATTCCTGGTGTCTGTCCTCACCACGGACAGTGTTCTCCGTTCATTGCCTGCTCCAGTGAGCCCTTTTCCACGCGTCCATTCCTGGACCTCTCAACAGCGTTTAACATAGATGGCCACCTCTTCCTTGACACCACCTTCTCTTTGCTGCTGGGGCACCAGACTCTCTCTTCCTCCTCCCTCCCAAATCACTCCATCCTAATCACCTTTCCTCTTTCCACCTCCTCTTTCACGTGGTTTCCTTGGGCTCGGTTTAAGGTTCTCAGCTCTCCTTGTACCACTCCCTAGGTGATCCCATCCAGCCCTGGGATGAGTTTCAGGATGAGATGTCTTAAATACCATCACCGCATGAAAGTTTCCAAAAGCTGTGCGAGGCTCACAAGAGCAGAGTGGACTGGACTAAGCCTAGCACTGAGACCACTGAGGAGCTGACCATTTCTATCTAAGTAAGGAATAAGAAGAGAATGCTGCAAATGAAATGTAACAGAAATAGAGCTCTTTGAACTTTGTTCCTTGTAAAACCTCATAGGTATTCCTCCCAGCTTTACATCAGTCAACATTTGATAAACAGGCCTTTTGGGTTGTTCTCTAGATAGAGATGTCCATGGCTGTGTACATCCTGAAACTCTAACATTGTTTCCAAAGTTGTGTGTGTGTGTGTGTGTGTGTGTGTGTGTGTGTGTATGTTTATGGGTTTGTGTTCTTATGTGCATTGTTTGTTTGTTTGTTTGTTTTTTTCTGGAGAGAGAATCCATTGCTTTCATTAGCTTCTCAAAGAGGTCTGTAGCTGCCACTAAAAATAGCTTATTTAAATGCAGTACTTTATATACCATATCTTCTTTATCTAGTCATCAATCGATGTCTTGGCTGTTGTAAATAATGCTGCAATAAACATAGGGGTGCATGTATCTCTTTGAATTAGTGTTTTTGTGTTCTTTGGGTAAATACCCAGTATTTTTAACTATTTGAGGGACCTCCATACTGTGTTCCCCACAGTGGCTGCACCGGTTTGCATTCCCACCAACAGTGCACAAGGGTTCCTTTTTCTCCACATCCTTGCCAACACCTGTTGTTTCTTGTGTTGTTGATTTTAGCCATTCTGACAGGTATACATATACAATGGGATATGATTCAGCCATAAAAAAATGAAATCTTGCTACTTAGCATATATATTTCTAAGTGAAATAAATCAGTCAGAGAAAGACAAATGCCATATGATTTCACTCATATGTGGAATTTAAGAAACAAAACAAGAGAAAGCAAAAAAGAGAGAGAGACAAATCAAGAAACGGACTCTTAATTATAGAGAACAAAGTGATGGTTAAGAGAAGGGAGGTGGGCAGGGAGATGGGTGAAATAAATGATGGGCGTTGAGGAGGGCATGTATTGTGTTGAGCACCAGGCGTTGTATGCAAGTGTTGAATCGCTATATTGTACACCTGAAACTAATGTTACACTGTGTGTTAACTGGAATGAAAATAAACACTTAAAAAATAAAATAAATACAGTGCTTTCGGGATAAAGCAGAGGAAAGAAGGTAATGGATCTTGGTTGCCCTGAGATTCCTTTGAGGTCTGTGTGGAAGGCCTGGCTGCGATGAGGTCCTGTTGGTGTTATCCAGACTGCAGCACTGTGCAGTGGGACTGCCTGAGGTGACAGGAGTGTTCTGTGTCCGTGCCACCGGGGATGGTAGCTACTAGCAACGTGTACACTTGAAATGTAGTCAGTGCGGCTGAGGAACTGAATTTTTAAACTTTATCTAATTTTAATTAATTTCAGTGGAAATGGCTACACGTAGCCGGTGTCCACTGCACTGGACAGTGCAGACTCCAGCCTCATTGTCTGCATGTAGTAGGCATTAATTATTCCAGATGCCGTGAAGCTCATCAGGGCTTTCCAGGCTCCCCCACATCTCTCCTCTCATGTCATCCTAACCCTGGGAGGGAGATTGAGCTTGTTTTCCTCTACAGTATTACTGAGGAAATGGGCATTTTTGCATGATTTGTCTGGGCTTCTAGGAATAGAACTGAATTTTTATAGACTAAATTCTAGAATGTATTGAAAATTTTAAAGTAAGTTATTACATGTGCATAAAGGTTTTTTTGGGAATCATTACTGTAATTAATAATGATAACAGCTACCTTTTATTGCATGTCTTCATTGCATGCTTCTGTGGTCCTTGGTATTGTGCTCTGTTACCCATTACTTCTCTCCCCGTCCTTTGAGGGAGTATGACCCAGTCCCAGAGAGGCTCAGAATCTTGCTCTCTGTAAGTGACACTGCTGGGCATCCACGCTTCAGTTATCTGCTCTCCTGAAGGCAGCCCCTAGCCCTAGCTCCCTTCCATTTGATGCAGGGTCCAGCATACTGTGGGGATGGAGTCTGCTCAGCCCACCCCTGCAGCCCCCCTCTGAGGAGCACATTCAGCTTTCGGTCATGTCTCATAGTAGAGACTTTCTCTGGCTTCCCCTGCCCCTCAGCCCAGACTGTTCAGAGCCTAACTGGAATTTTCTCTGTTGCTCTGGGTGGGTCTCCACCAGTCCTACTTTTCTTTATGGATTGTGTATTCCTGTATTGCTCATCATGCTTATCTCTGCTGTTAGTGGCTGGTCAGTGTTGACGGGCTCTTGCCTGGCTGTAAGGAGAAGCATGGCTCTCAGGATCCGCACAGCTCTGGCACCAGAACATGGAGCTCCAGAGAGCGGCATTTGTCAGCAGCACCCACTGCACACTCTAGGGTTGGTTGTGGCCTGGTGTGACTGGGCCATATTTGAAAGGTGGCAGAAGTACCTGAGAAACAGGTTTCACATGAGGGCTGGGTATTCATAAGGAAAGAAACATCAGTGACTGTCTTATACACCCTCCTTGACTTAATGATGTATCATACCTGTCTGTTATCTAGCTTGATGCTGTTTAAAAGATTTCTCCTTGGCATAGCTGTACTAGGAAGAGAAGGCACCCTTGTTGATTTTAGTCCCTCCATCTCTTGGAAAGTCAAGTATTTTTAATAATCTAATTAAAGCACACTGAAAGTATTAACTGCCTTTTCCTTATACCATTATACCATTTGAAAAGATGCTAAGCGATGATCATGCCCAGTCCTGAGCCATTACAAACCGCTGGTGGCAGGGTGCTTTGGTAGGATGTATAAACTGGCCTTAAAATGTTGATACCCCTGCATTCAGTAATTAAAGTCATCGAAATTTACCCTAGGGAAGGATATTAGAGAGGGGCAAAAACATTTACATAGCAATTGTGGCATTGTCTATAATAGGAAACACTGGTATCAAATGGAACCACTAAAAACAGGCAACACAGTAGCTGGCTGAGTTCACCTACCCCAGATTTCAGCCTGACTTTCAGTATACTCCCACCTTTCCCACCATTCAGGACCTTGGCCAAAGGTTGTCTGTCATTATGTCGTTTTTTTAGAGCTTATATTTTGCAGGTAAGAGAGATATTAAATAGAAAAGGAAAAGCACGTTCTTAAAGCTGTTTTTTCTGCAGACCAACAAACAGCACAGGGATGCTGTTGCTGGCAGTGGAATTTATCCCCCTCAGGTGGTAGAGGGTTTCCAGGTCTCCTACCTCCAGCACCCTTGATCCTCCTGGTGATCCTGTTGAGGTGCCAAGAATATGAAAAATCAAATTGTGCAACTTGAGGGCAGCAGGTGAGTCACCAAACTCCTGGTGAGTTCAGCCTGTGAACTGCAGGCAGAGAAGCTGCTTTTGATTTTGTTCTTGGAAAACTGTACCGCCTGTGAAACAGCTGCAGTGTTACTCTGAACTCCAGAACAGTGAGGAGGAGGGAAGAGGTTCTCCCTAGGGGTGAGGATAGTCCATTGGAATTCTCAGAACCAGAAAATGGGCCAGATTCCTGTGTAGTATTGGAAGGCCAGTGCTAGATAGCACCCAGCCTTTCTAGTTGCATTAACATTGTACAACTGGCATTTTCTCTGAAGACATCTTACTGGGAATGCTACTTGGGGGACCTAGGGACATTTGCTGAGCTGGGATGGAGCTGATGCAGCTCCTGCCCTCACCACCCTCTGTTTTCCTTTTCAGGGAAGCACTGACTTAGAGCCACTGCAGGGGTGGCAAACATTTCCTTCACCTTGTTGGGCCCAATCAGACTTAACCCTTTAAATTTCATGGATTAAACACAAATTACAAAGAAACCAGAAAAAAGTAAAGATGAGCAAATCATGCCATCCTCACAAAGATAGGCAACCTTCAGCTTGGTGGAATTTTAAAGTATTGAGAGCAAAGCCCTAGCATAATGAAGAGAACATCCAAATATGGCGACTCCTTGGTCCATACTCCACAGTGTCTGTGGAGTGTCAGTCAAACTGTTAATTTCCACTTACCAAATGTTTATTAAGCATCTCCTGTGTGCTGGTTGCTTTGCTAGGTAGTGAGATACAAGACTGAATAAGATGTAGTTCTGGCCCTCAAGGAATTCATGGTCTTCCTGGGGAGGCTAAGAAGTAAATAGACATCTGGGAGCTGTGGGAGCACTGGGGAGGGCACCTAATTTGGCCTGTGTGGTTAGGCAGGCTTTCTGAAAAGGCAAGGAGATACTCTTTTAGGGACAAGGGATGGGGAGGATATCCAAGCAAAGAAAGTTGCAAGAAGCCATCAGAGAGCATGGTGGGGCTTGAGTATTGGGGGGATAAGTATTGTCCCTGTGCAAATAAAAGTCCATTGCTGCTTGGTGGGGATGGGTTTGCCTGGATTTGAAAATTTTTATATAAATAAATTCTATCAGGAGTCTAGGGCTTGCAACACAGATGGATTTGCTTGGTAATTACTTAGTCACCCCTGGTAAGCTTAAGGACAGAATGTGATAGACACATGCCATCTTGTGTATCTAATATGGAGAGGAGAGGAGTCCAGTCACACTCCCTCCTCAGCAGGTACAGGGAAAGCTCTCTACCTCTCATCTGCTTTACAATTTGAGGAGCACTGGACTTCTTGTGTTATTTAGTCCACTTTCAAAGTAGCCTTTGGGGGGAGTGCCAATAGCCAGCCCAGGTCACTTGGGTGAAAATGGGAAGGTTGGGTCCAGGACTTTTATGAGGTTTCAGATCTGATTTGTAACCCCTATCAGCACCCTGCTCCTGTGGCCATCTTGGCCTCAGACCTGGTGTGGGTCTAGCAGCTCCTTCCTAGCCACTGGGACCCCACCTTCCCATGGCAGGGACTGGATGTCCCTTTCCTGTAGCTCATCAGAGACTCATGCTTCCTTTTCCACTCACTTTTCTCCCATGCTCTGGGGCTCCAGTTTTCCTCTCCCTCTGTCTTACAGAGGGTTTTCACTCCTATATGGGTTTTTGCTCTCCACCTGCAGAGAGAAGCTGCCCTCTACATGTGACTTGTGCTCCTTACCTCCACATGGCCTGTCACAGAGCTCCCCCACGGTCCATCCCTCTGAGCCTGTCTTTGCTGTGTCTGCCCTCATTTCCCTGTGCCTAAAGTAGGGGCTGCCTTCTCCTGGGGCTTGGGCTCTCAGAAACTGCATAGGTGAGCAAGTCTGGAATCTACCTAGGCCTGCCATTTTTTTTTACCTCTACAAAGGAGATGTGAGAATGATTTGGGATAATATATTCAGCAGTTCTGCACTGACCCTTACTGAATCTGGGGTGTCGACAAATGGCAAGCTCCTTCTCTCTACCTCGTGATCAGCAAACCTCCTACAAAATACTACCATAAGGCTTCTCCCACCCACCCTGCAGGTCCATGGTACTCCCCAATTTCCTCCCCTCTGGAAGATCCTTGCCAGCAACAGTGTAGTCCATGTGCAGTTGAATGAGCAGATTTGAAAAGTGTGATATAAAAGTTTTAAGACTGTCCCTTTATGCACAATTTTGGAAATAATTTGATCCTCCCATTTTTTTCCTTACAAATTGCATTATTTCAAAGCCAGATGGCTGAACTATAAACTGCACTCACCCCTGAACTGGTAAACAGAAATACCCCATTCTTTGTTCCCATCTTGGGAATCCTTTTGTGGCTTGCATGCATTGGCAGGCTGTGAGTCATTTTGGTAACTATTGTGCTGTTATTTTAACATTCAATGTTATTATCATTGGAATCCTCTTTTTATACCCTGTAGGGATAGAAATGTCACTCAAGTGCTCATTAAGAAGCGTTGTTAGTCCTGAAAATTATACCTGAATGTCAGTAAGTTTGGTCCAGAAGGTAGACCTGATAAAGTACCATGAAGGAGGCCAGACCAGTGCCGTGATATGCTATACTGTAATGCAGGTATGAGTGCTCCATGGAATATTAGGGCCAAGTCTGAGAAAATAAAAAGCAGTTTTAAAATAAAGTATGGGAAAGTATTTGTAGATTTATGGGCTCCTGGGGTTCATCCCCTTTACTTTGTACTTATCCCTAGGTCTGGAAATGTACCTGTTTTAAATTGTCTGATACCTTCAGAAATACATCCTTTGCTTAAAATGCAATTGTCCTGCATGATTAAAGAGGGCATCATCTATAATGTAAAAGTTGTTTCTTACTTTTCACTGCCAAGTTCGTAGTCTATCAACAAAACTAAATGCTTAATAAAGAGGAGAAACCTCACTATAGGGAGGTCCAAGGTGGCAGCCCCACCTGGTTTGTTAAATAGGTAGATGCTCTGGAAGGTGCCAGACAGGACGCCGTTGGAATTCTCACTGTGGTTTAGCTCACAAGTTTCTCCCAAATGTACCATGACTACCATTGTTGGTATGCAAGATAACTTTAAATCGGTAGAGATAAACCATTTTTATGTTAATAGCTATGTTTTTATTTTAATATTGTCTTAAAGCATAGCTAGCATATCAAACTCATGATACAAAGTTTTCTTTTTAAAATAAAATTATTTAAATGAACAAAATGGGCCTATTTAAAGAAACACTGTAAGTAAATAATGGTACAGGTAACACATGGCTATAGCAGAAATTGTGAGAGTATTATTCAAGTGATGAAATGTTGGGAAATGTTGGTTTTAGCTTATTTAGGTAAATATGGGTGTCAGGTTGATGGAAATCCTGGCAAGTACGTATTGTTCTTTTGGGGCAATATATCGCATAATTGGATGTAGTGCTGTTTTATATGTGGCTAATTTCAGAAGCTAAAACAACCATATCTATTAAATGCTCTTTTATTTGATTAATAAAAATGCTAGATTGTTTTAGGATTGAATAAATATAAAATGCTAATTGGGTATAAAATCCTTATTTATGTGATCATGCGCATTGCCATAAAACCATAAGACAGTTATTACTGTTTAATATTGCTTTAATTAGAAGTACTCTTGTAAAAGTTGGAAGACAATAAGCCTCTCCCCATAACAGCTCCCGAGGAACCAAAGCGATGTCACAATGAGATCAGAAGTCAAAGTGGAACAGGGAGATTTTCTTTTTTCCAAGAAGGCATAGGTTGATGTTAAGTTGTACTTTTGAAAGCCAGTGTTTAAATAGGCTGCCTCAGAGTTGTCGAATTTAATTTGATATTTATTTAATGTCTACTATGTATTGTGCTCTATTAGGTCCCTAGGGAGGTGGTGATGTTTATATGAGCCAGGACCATTTTAGGAGCAAGTGGTAGAAAACCTGACTCCAACTGGCTCAAATAAACTAACCAAGAATTTATAGGTTCACACAATGAAAAGTCTAGGTGTGGACTTCAGGCATGGATGAATCCAGGTGCTCAATCAGTATTATCCATCTCTCAGCTCTGCTTTCTTCTTTACTCTCTGAGGTTCTCTCCATGTAATAGCCCCTAACAACTGGAGGCCAGCATCCACTGGTTTCAGGTCTAACAGAAAGCTTTACAGTAACTTTGACATAGTTCTCAGAACTGAGACTCGTTGGCCAGGGTGCTTGCTTGTTCTGTTTCCTGGGGTGAGGATGGGATCACCTATGTGGACTGAGGGTAGAGGTAAGGTCCTTCCGGTACTGGCAACCAGAAGAATGGGAACGGACAATAAATGTTCTGTCTTCAAGGGACTCATTGGCAATTGAGGAGAACATGCACTTGAGCAAGTCTTTGAACAAAAGGACAAGTGTGGAGACAGCATTTTTAGGAAGAGGGTCAGAATGTACAAAGCCATGGAGGTACGAGTGGGGATGAAGCATTTGGAAAACTAAATATCAGGGATTTCTGGTGCAGTGACTCTCAAGGATGGAAAAGGATGCGATGTAATCATATCAGAATCTCCTGGAAATTAAAAGAAGGTATCTTGCTATTTGACAGCTCCCTACTCTTACCCTCTGAGAAGGGGTGGGAGCGGGAGTGGTGGGCACAGAGCCTCGACTGGAGGCTCAGAATCAGCCTGTACAAAGCTCAGAGGAGAGGGCTCCCCAGAGTCGTAGCTCTCCTGCAGCAGTGCCAGCCTCTTGTACTCTTGTTTCCTTAGGCAAAATAGAGAGCCCCAGCCAACAAGCACTTATTGAGCACCTACTATGTTCCTGGCTTACTAATCAAATCAGAGCTTTGCTGCCCCTTATCTGTGGCACCACCAAGTATGGAGCACCTCGTGGGTGCCCAAGAGCCTATGAGGTACCATGGGAGAATCAATCAAGAGAAACTGGGGCAAGGAGATGCATGGGAGCTGCCAGGAGCTCTGGAGAGGAGGAGGGGGCTCTTGTGAGACAGAAAACTGGGGAGTATGAGAGCTGGAGAGTTGAAGGCTGCTCTCCTCCATACTGCCTTGTCTCTTCTTCTCTGTTTCCCTCCTTTCTTCCTCTGCTTCCCTGCAGGAGCCCAGGCTACACTTGAGAGATGAAGTTCAGAGGCACACTAGCATCCATCAGGGCTTAAGACCACATGTGGTCTAGAAAGGACCTGTGTTCCTCCTCTCCCTCTTCCCCGGTTGCTGTCTCAGCCTGCTCACATACCCTTTGAGGTGCTCTCTCTTGCATCCTGTGGTGGTGGACAGGGAGTTAATAATTTCATGTTCTCTTCTTGCTGTTCTGCCTCTTGTCCCAAGCCCACTTTCAGATCCCCTGTAAGGGAGGAGGGATGCCGGGTCAGTGCCTGAGATCTTCATTGGGCCATGCAGTTCATTCTTGGTGTGTGTGTGTGGAGGGCACTGGTGAGAGGCTGGGGCACAGGCCTTCTTTATCTCTCATGCTCCAGGCAGATGTGGTCTGGTCCCTCCTTTGCCAAGCGTACCACTTGTGGGTAATTTAGGCCGAACCCTCCTTCTGGGCCTGAAGGTCTCTCTTTCTCTTTCTGCCTGCGGAGGTTCTGGAACACATTGGTCCCAGGATTCAGATCCATGTGGCCTGTATCTCACATCCCAATTCAGCCAGCATCCCAGCCTGTGTACTGAGGGACACTCAGGGCTCTTTGTTCCCCATTACCACTGCTTCTTCCCCCCGGACCCTGCAAGGAAAAGGAGGGGGTGAGCAATGCCAGCCTGGCTAGCCCTGGGTCTGTGGACAGTTAGCAAATGGCCACCAAAACCTCACCTTAACCCCCACACGCCCTCTCCAGAAGAGCCTTTTGCCCAAAGGCTATGTTCCCACCTCTTCCACACCCCAAAAAGAAACTCATAAACTGTTTCTGCATATTCTTCTTGAGTGTTAATTCATTAACACTGATTAGTTTGTTAATACAAATACCCGAAAGAGTGGACCAAAGTGTAGGCTTTGTGGACCAAGCATGTTTTGGTTTAAATCCTGACTTTGCCACAAACCATTATGTGATTTGGGGCCAACGTAAGTCTGAGTTTGCTCATCTGTCAAATAGGGATGAAAGTGCTGACCTGGTGGGGTTAGGAGGAATCAACGAAAGTATATGGCAAGCAAATGGTAAAAGCAGGCTGCTGCATCGGTGAGTCCCATGACTGGTATGATGAATCTGTAGAAGTAGGGCCAGTCCCTGTGAGCTGCTTGCTGCCCCTGATGCTTGTTGCACAACCCACAGGATTCCCATGGTGGGATCTTCACAGGGATCCAGGGGAGGTCTCCCAGTGGAGTGCTGACTTAGCCTAAGCTCAGTCCCCAAGGATAATGGCTTATCTGTTCTTTGTACCAAACGGTGTTGGTGGGGAAGAGAGCACAGCTTACTCACAGAGGTCCTCAGGCAGACCTTGCACTTTTCTGTCATACCTGAACCAGTCCAGGTCTTGGGTTTGGGCATTGTGTCTCCCTGGACAGAAGTGAGTTTGTCTCTAAGAACTTTCAGCTTGTCTACCCCCAGTCCCATCTTTGGGTTGGCTTAGAAACTGCCAGTGACCTTTCCTTGTGTTTCTATAATGTTTCATTCCTTTCTTTATGCTTTGATGTCCATATCACTTGGCCCTTATACAACCTTGGTAGGTATTGTACTATTTGGCAGGTGAGGAAACTGATGTCTTAACGTTAGATTTCCTGATTTCTCATCTCATGCTTCCTCCATTGCTCTGAGCCCCATCTGGCATTCTGTCTTTATTACTCCCACATGGAAACGATTGTTCATGACCTCTTACTCCTTTTATTATTCTGTCCTAGTTGAGATCCTGGGCTGCAAGCAACTGTTCCAGAATGTGCAGTGTCCTTGAGAGGACTACCTCTCTTCGCCCCCTGCCTTCCCCTCTCTCACCACTCCCTCTGGCCTCTGCTCCTATTCAGTGCTTGTATGATACGAACACCAGCGCATCCTTTCTGTGCATATTTTCTGAGCCTCTTGGATTGTAGAAATTGATTGGGCAATCAACAGCAGTTAGTGAGGATATACTCTGTCCCACACACTGCTGGGCAGTGAAGATGATATAAGAATTGAGAGATGTTTCCCTTGCCACTATGGTTTATAAGGAAGGGATGGTTCCCTTTTTATTATTTCTCCCCCCCCCCCTCTCTTCCTTAGAATGTTGATGCTCTTCCTAAATGACTCAGTTCTCAAGCTCAAAAGACTTTGGCTTTGAACCAAAAGAAAACCATGCATTACTGATGTCTTGGCCTTCATCTGTCTGACATTTGCTGGCTGCCTGTTGTGAGCTGTGGCTCTGACTTTGGGGAGTTTTGGGGGCATTTGGAGAGCTGGAGACTGGTGATATTAGCCATGCCCCTGGGTCTTCTTTGGCATCCATCTTTCCAGGCTGAGGCCTGCTTGTGGTGAGCATCCAGGGATACCTTAGAGGAATCACATTTCCTTCCTGAGCTCTGAACATCCAATTTTCCCTCAGGGACCCAAAATGACCCAGTCACCCATGAACAGAGATATTTCTTTGGGAAATTGGTTTCCATTTCCAGCCTCCACACCTCACAGCATAGCATATTTCCCACATGTCAAGTTAAATATGCTGTTGTCTATCCTCATTTTCTCTTCCTCTCAGGAACCAAGCAGGCAGGGGCTTGTACTCAGGGCTTTGTCAACCAGGGAGTCACGTGGCAGTTTTATGGACTCTGTATCCTACTCCAGCAGCTGACTTTTCTCCTCTCTTGCCTGTGGTCCCTTGAATTCTCCTTCTCTGCCTTGCCTGCAGTTCTGGACATCTTAATTGGGCCTCTCTGTACAGAATTCACCCACTTCTGGACATGCTTCCTGTCAAGTGACTATGCGGAGAGCTGTGTGGAGAAGTTGGAAGTCTTAGTGGGTCCAGTGTTGATGTCTGTCATGGTCATGAGTAAGAAATGTTGTAGGGTTAAGATGGCTGCATATGTATCTACTACTGATGTTCAGGGGTAAAGAGGTCATGGAGAATCTTTGGCTCATGTTACTAGTCTACAGCAGTGTAGACTTTTTATAGATGATGGTGTTTTGGCAGTCACCAATATTCAATTGCACCTGTATTCCAGGTTTTTTAAAATTGGACCTCAGGTATACCAAATTGGATTAATCATAGTTCTTTTTATGACCCATATTAGCATTGGTCATCTTTTATTTATTAATATAATAAATACTTGTGAGCCCACAACACAAATCAAAAATTGTATATGATCAATCACTTAGGTCTACCCATGTGCTCCTCCCTCTTCCCACCATCTGCCTCCCTTACCCCACAGAGGTGATCATGATTCTGAATGATTCTGAAGGTAGGTTGTGATTATTATTCCCTTGTTTATTTTTTTAAAAAGTTTTTTTTTTATAACACATAATACCTAAACCCTAATTGTCCAGTTTCACTTGTATTGAGCTTAATAAAAAAGCATCTTACTGGATATCTTCTAAGATAAAAAGGACTTCTTTTTTTCCAGTCAACTTTGTGGTGTTACTGTGTGTATCTGTATAATATTCCAGTGCGTGAAATATCCACACTTAATTTGTCCATTATGCTATCGATGGGCTTTTGGGTTGGTGACTGTCCAAATTTACAAGATGATGCCAAATTGCTTTTCAAAATACTTGTATCATTTTACACTGTTATTGGCAATGTATAAAATATCCACATTAAACCACATTCTTTTGGACATTGAATATTAACAGACTTAGTATTTTTCTAATTGAATGAAGGTACAGTGAAATCTCATGATCTTGATTTTCTTGTTTCCTCATTGCTATTAAGGCATAGCATTTCTTCATGTTACCGGCTATAAGTGTTTTCGCTTCTATGAAAATGTCTGGTGGTGTCTGTTGCTTATTTTTCTACTGGGCTTTTTGTATTTTTATTTTTTGTGGGTACTTTTTATAGATTCTTGATATTGGTCATTTATTTCACACATATCTTCTCTGGGTTGTAGCTTGATCTTTCTCTTTCCTTGAGTCATCCTTTGATGAATAAAAGTTTTTAATTTTAACGAAATCAAATGTATACATTTTTTCTTTTGTTGCTAGAACTTCCTAAATCTTGTTTAAGAAATCTTTTCCTATGCCAAGGTCAGAAAGATAGACACACATGGAGTTGATTTTTGTGAATAATGAGTTAGAGATCCAATTTCAATTTTTACACATGGAGAACCACATTTTCCAGCTCCATGGATTGAATTATCTCCACTTTCCCCTGTGGTGATCATGCTGTGCCTTTCATATATTAAAGTTCCAGATATGTGAGGATCTCTTCCTGGACTCTTTATTCTGGTTTGTTGGTCATTTTTTCCTAGTCATATTCCAACACCTTTCTGTTTTAATTATTATACCTTTATATTTAGTCTTTGTATCTGGTAAGGTAAGTTACTTTATTCTTCTTCAGAAGTAATATGGCTGTGCTTTGTTTCTCTTCAATATACATTTATAATCAACTTGTCAAGCTGATTAAAAAAGCTTGTTATTTTGAATGGAGTTGCATCAAATTTATAGGTCAATTTGGAGAACACTGACATTTCTCTAAATATTAAAACTTCCTTTTCATGAATGTGGTATATCCCTCCATGAGGAAGAGGCTTGAAATTTATAGTTTTATTAAGACCCTGGAATTAAAAAGCACATATTTAGAAGACAGTGCCACCTTCTTCCTTCTTACCAGTTGGAAGTTTGTACAGTCTTATAGTAGGAAAAAAAAAAAAACATTAATAGACATCTGTGCTGGTCATAAATTTTCTTTCCTGGATCCAGGGGATTATGAGAATTCAGATGAAGTCATGTCCATGGTGCAATGGTTGGTCCAGGGGGATACATCAGTAATCAGAACAGCACATGATGTAGGGAAACAAGTCTTACTGAGCTTAAGAATCAGACAGACCTGGCTTTATTATATCCTTGCATCTGCCACCCAAGAGGCCTGGGGTAGGGACTGCACATCTCCTAACCCCAGTTTCCTCTATTTAAATTGGGGATAATAGTATCTACAACACAGAGCTTCTGAGAAGGTTCTGTCAAGTGTGCAGTTCAGTGTTTGGTGCTTGGTATAAGGTGGGAGCTCAGTGAAGAGTGGTTACCTTCCCTGAATTGAGACCAGGCCAGGACACTGACCATCTCCCTTCAGCTTCAGGGCCTGCACAGGCCCTTCTCATCAGAGTCCTGCCACCTGCCCTGGTCTGGCCCAGAGTTGTCTCAGAAGCTGACAACCCTACTTCCTCAGCTGACTTTTTGACTTATATTCTAGTCATACACAGAGGTTACACAAGATCTAAATAGGTTTCTGGAAAGCTTGAGGCCAAATTTAAAATGAGATTACTTCTGACGGGAAGAGCAGGAGCTCCAGACTCAGCTTTCCTCTTCTGCCTGGACCTTGTGATTTTTTTTTTTTTTTATATTCTGAATCCTCCAGTGACCCAATTATGTTTACCTGTCCCCATGGCCTGGCCTGCTTGGGTTCCTAACACTACTGTGCCAGCCCTTTGGAGAGGAGCTGTCTCCAGACATTAGCCACTTGGGGCAGTCTCTATGGTGACGACCCGGGGTGCACTGAAGTGTTCTGATCCAGATTTCAGGGGACCATGAGGATGGGGAATAAATCCTGCATCCCGTACCTACCTGCCTCAGGCCCCATGGCAGGTGTTCCTCCACCTGTGCAGCTCTCTAAGGTGGAATCAGAGCCTTGATTGGGGCCCCTGTGGTTAGCTGGTTGGTCAGAGAAGGACAGCTGTTCTGGGAGCCTCAAATCGATCTTAGATATGCCTGACAAGAATGGGACCCTAACACTAAGTTACATCCAAGTAATCTCTGATGTCCTAGCTTACAACCCTAAACCAAATCAGAGACACATACATTTGTCATTTACTTAACTTAGATTAAATACATGAAAAAGCACAACAAGAAAAGTAGATGCTCCTAAGTTTCGCTCTCTGTGTGAATTATATATATATGGAACATTTTAAATTCCACATCGTCCTGTTTTTCTGAGATCTCTGTTGTCACACAAAAGCAAGCCAGAGACAGCATGTTTAATGAGTGTTGACAATGTGTTGATTACTGTGGTGGCCATTTTATATAATTATGTCTTTTAAGCTTCACGGCAGCACTGTAGGTAGTGATGGTTAACAACATAACCACGTTGTAGAGGAGAAACTGAGCTCCAGACATCACTGTTTGGATTCAATTAGGCCAAGTATAGGAGTTCCTAACCTATAGTGGCACTCAACAGATAATACCCATTTCTGGTTGACGAAGAACCTTGTTAGTTGGGTGGCCTTGAGGAAGATATTTAATTAGAATTTATCTTAGAAGGTGGTTGTGGTAGATGAGTTAATATACATGTGAAATGTTAAGACCTGGAACATAGTATGCTCTCATTAAGTATTAGCTATGCATGAAATAATACATAGTAGGTCATAATCAATAATTAATATGACTGTGAATAATATTACTGAATATTGGAATTATTGCCTTGTTTTATCCATGTGTTGATCCATAAAATAGGGGTTGTCCAAATGAAGAGGGTTAGATAGGAGAAATAACAGAGTGTCAAGGCCCAGATGAGCATTGTTTCTACCTTAGTCTGTAGATTGTCCCATCTCAGTAGTCATCCCCGGATAATGGCAGTGTGAACCATCTCTAAGAACTGAGCTATTTTTGTGTGATCTCTGGGTACTGGCAGAGGATGGTGCTTGCTCTGATAGAGCAGCCCAGGATTTACATCTTGTGCTTCCCTGGCCTACACTATCTCTCTTTTCTCCAGTTTCCTATCCTATGCCATCTCTCATCTTACTTGGGAGATAAGAAAAGCCACTCCATGAGTCTGCATGCTATTTTTCCATTTCCCACATTAACCAAGGGCTTATGAGCCTAGAAGTCTAGTACTAGGGGCTTTTATTCCAGGATTCTGCAGTTGTTGGCATGTGTCTTGATCCTGGGGTAGAGATCATTGGGAGAAGCACATACACAGATAATTTTTCAAAATATCTTGCCTCATTAAAAAAAAAAGCCTCCAATGTTGGCTTATTTGTTCCCATTGTACATGCAGAAACTGAAGCTCAGAGGAGGTAGGCCACCTACCAGGCATGCCATTTACTCAACCAGTAAGTGATCCAGTAAGTAACCCCAGAGGAAGGTAAGATTCAACCCAGGTCTGTCTGAAGTCAAAACACAGTACAATTTTAATTACATGTATGTTAGACCATTTGGCTGTTTCCCACATAATCTCTTGTGCTATTTTCTCTTTCTCCCCCATTCTTTTTTCTCTTTGCACACTAATGTGGTTGTTTTGCAAATCTTGTTGTCTAGTTTGTCCAGTTTGCTGTCCTGATGAATTCTTACTTTAATACATTGCATATTTCAATTCTAAAATGCCCTTTTAAACTCCTTCTTACATGTTCCAGTTTCTGTTGCAATTCTCCATCTTATCATCCATTTTCCTCATTTTGTCTTCTGTTTTCAACATGTTAATCACAGTTATTTTAAAGTCCTTGTCTGCTAACTCAAATATCTGGATAATCTGTGGGTCTGTTTCTATGATCTTTCTTCCCTTGATTATTGGTCAAATTTTTTTTACTTCTTCATACATATGTCTAGTAATTTTTTATTGTATTCTGGTTATTAATTATAGAGGCTTTGATATTTTCTATCAGAGGGAGCTCCCCCCCCCCCCTTTTTATTTCTGTTAGGTACATTGGGTGAGAAAATGATGACTTCACCCCAGTGAAACCTACACATTCACATATTACATACCAACCAGTGCCCAGTGCTTCTTTGAGATTTCCATAGTCAGGCAGTCTTTCTCCTTGCAAGGATGAAGCTGCAGTTTCTCTTATACGAATTAATTAAACAAGTACCTTCATTAACATGCAGTCCTCTTGTTTAGTCACAGAATTAAAGCAAAAGAGAGAGAGAGAGTCAATCAGTTGGAAGGTGGCTTTCTTAACTTAAGCGGATGACTAATCTGACCTCGGTTTCCATTTATGACAGGTGCCATCTGGAGAGCCCTCCAGGGGAGGTGCAGACATTCATGAGATGGGATGTGGGAAAACTTGGTAAATCCACCTCTGGCCATCTGGATCCCAACAGGGAAACTCCATAGAGCAATCACCACTAAGAGCCACTCACAGGGGCAGTAGGAAGGATGAAGCATTGGAAATATTTAGGAGGTCTTTCTTTAAAGACCTTCTCTGATGCTGGGGCTCTCCCAGAGACCTAGTTTTCTGTCTTCATGGCCTTCCAGTAATTCACTAGCATAATGAAGCTCTTCATCTGGGAGTGAATCCTTGGGGAAGATGTCTGAATTGGAAAAACAAACTTATAGTCAGGAAGATTTCGTTTCTAACCTCTTCAAACAATACAAGTAAAACTGAATGTGAAGGGCTTCTTGTACTAATTTGGTTGTAATCTTTGGCCAGTTCATAAAAGATTGATTGGATTTATTTGTTGGGGCTCCCTGGTTTTTTTGAGTGCTGAGCAAGTTATAGAAATCTAAAACAAACTCCTCTCCATCCTAAAGCAGGTACTGTTGTTCAGTTCTCCACAATATGGCCATAGAATATACCCCTTCCATTGGTCCACTGGAATCAAAGTTTATGATTCATAAATAAGTACCATTATATCTGGTAGCCTTCATCTCCTATGGCCATTTGGAGAAGGCTAGAAAAGAGAGAATGGTGGCCAGTGGCTAGCCCTGGAATATCACTACAACTGGGAAAGGTAGAGCTTAAGCTGCTTCCCGGAATCCAAGGACAAAGGAGCTAAGCACTACAGACATTGCCTTGGGGGTGGGAGGATTTCTTGGTAGGGTATTTCTGAGGAGAACAGTGTCCCATTATTTCTTGGCCATCAAGGTGACCTCCAGTGCCTTCATGTCAGGCATGGTCTTGGTCTTAAACCACATGCATGGGTTGATTTGCATCCCCCTCCTCACTCCAGATTTTCCCAGCCTGTATTGTGACTGTTGCTTACCTGTTCACAGTACTTCCTGTCTGTGCTCACCCTATGATGACCTTGGGCTTCCTCTTTGTCACTGGTGTTAATCTAGCCTCTGACTACATTTCCCCAGGCTATCTAAAATAGTCCTACCAGGCTCCTAGATTTTTTCTCACCCTCTGCCCACCAGGATGTGCACACAGAGCCCCACCTGCATTTCTTTGTGTCTCCTTTTGGTCCTTGTAAGCCTTCTGACTGATAGCCTAATATGTGCTCACCCCTGAGCTGAGTGAAGTGAGAGTAAGTGAAACAAAATTCCTGCTGTTGAGCAGCTATATTCCACCTGAGGAGACAAAATTTTCTCAATGCTTAATACGGAACTGTATTGGATTATGTGCTAAATGGTGTGGTGCTGATTAGTGCTAGAGAAAATCCTATGAGAGAAAAGTTAATGTAGTTTTAAGTGGGAGGAAAAGTAGATCTTGACCTGGGGTGTGTGTCCTGACCTACTTCTGGACTTTGGCCAGTGTCATCACCAACTGGCAAAGTGTCTGGCAAGCAACAATGACAAAAGAAATGAAAACGGAGTTGTAGAGGTGCCAATCCACACATACCAGAATGGTGATAACTCATAGTCTCTAATGTTGACAGCTTAGCCTGAACAATAGCGCATGTTTGATCTGGTCTAGAGTTAACAATATCTAAGTTCATTCATGCTACTGCTAATATTAGCAAAATTATGGTTCTGGAGCCAGAGTTGATATATTGATATTCACTATAGCATACACATTCTTGAAAAAACAGCTCCTACTTAAATCCACATTGAGGTTTCATGGTTTCTTAGTGGAGTTTCCATGGATCCCTGGGTGTTAATGAGGATGTGGTATTCATAGGCACATAAAGAATGCTGACCAATGGCTTTACATCAAATTAGACATTTTTCATGTGAGATATTTTGTTTTATTCCTTCTGAAAAATTTAAATTGCAAGAAAAATACTTTTGGCCACAGATTTCATAATAATCTTCCTCCCACAAATCTAAAATAATCTTATGAAAAATTCAAAGCCTGGTTTTTAAAATCCCTACCCGGCTTTCTTCAGTACATGAATCCTCTAGCAAGGGAAGCCTTTCCTTAGTCCTTACACAAATGTCCACAGAAGTGGTTGGTCTGCACGCCCCCCTCCAAATCTCTCTGAACCTCTGTGGGCAGCATGAGATCTACTCGTAATCTCCCTGGCTGGCTGTGGAGTGTTTCCTCATGCTTCCTTATGCCACCTCTCCCTTACATCAGAGGCACAGTTGGTCGGTGTTTTCTGATGAAGTGTGGTCCACTCCACTGCCTCCTGAATTTGTGTCTCCACTACCTCTTATTGGCTGTGGGACACTTCCTATGCTGTTTTCTTTCTGTGCCTCAGTTTCCCCAATTATCAAATAGGTACATTCTCAACTCTACTGATGAGACTGTTGTGAGACTTCTATATAACTTTTTTAAGTGCAGTGTCTGGTGGATTATTTATACTCAACTAGTAGCGGTCTCAAGGGACTAGAGTGACGTGAATGAGACATAAAACAAAACCCCTCAGAAATAAAGATAAGTAATATTTTAATGCAGTATTTTAGAAAATCAACATTAATGTAAACATTCATGATGACAAATGTCAACATTTTAAATAAATATAAGATCAGTGTTCCTAGTTTTCCCTTTTGGCTCCAGTATGGCTTGGCACGGCAGTGGTGGTGATGTGTAAGTGCATGTCCAGGCTTGTTCCTAACCTTTTGCTCCTGTTTGGCCCACTAGGAAGTCCCACTGGCTCTGTCACCCACTAGGGATCTGAAAATTAGATGGAACAGGATGGGGGACTGTCCATCTTGCTGGGGTGGTTTCACCAAGCTATGGGCTTGCGGAAGACATAGTGTTCAGAAAGCCATGGGCGTGTGTCCTAGAATATGCAGGCTTGAGTAGAGGCTGAATAATGAAGAGTGTAAGCCTAGGCTGGGGTCTGATTAGGTGGGTGTAGAAACAGGACCCAGGGTATCAGGAGAGGTGGGCGTGCTGGCAGCTGGTGTGGTTAGGACAGCATGAGTGGTGACATGGGAGCTGCTGGCCAGGGCTGTGTTCTAATGGGGCAGTCTTTCCCCTTCCCCCACCCCACCCCATTCCATTTCATCCCAGTTGCTTTTGTTTGTTTGTTTGTTTTATGATCTCACTGATTTGAGGAATTCTTAATCCCAATTGCTTTTTGAGTTTATGGTGATTCAGTTCAAGGAGTGCAGTTGAGTTTCCTCACACATGAATTTAATTCCTTTGTTCATTTGTGCTACCAGCAATTCGAAAAGGAGAGAAAGAGAACAGTTGAAATAGTGCTGGGAATTCCATCCACCACTCCACTCTGAGTGGGTAGACCCCACACTAAGCATGTGTGGGGGCAGTGGGAGGCTTGGCCTGGCTGAAGTTCCTGTGTACCACTGCAGTGTGAAATCTTGTGATGCCCAGTGTGTCCTTATGTTTGTGTACTTGTGTGTGCCTGTGTGAGACTGTGCACCTGCTAACTCTGTGTGAGCTGGATAACCGGTCGTTTCCTCTGGCTTTCAACAGAAGAACCAATAACCTTGTCTAGTAGTGGAGGGAAGATGCTGGCTGATTCCATACGTACCTTCTGGACAATTTAAGGGATTTCTTAGAGGTAACTTAGACTATCTATGATTTTCACAGCATGTGCTGACTTAGAACCTACCCTTTGGATGAGATACAATTTTGTTACTTTATACATTCATCAACTCACTCATTTAACTGCCAATAGGTACTGAGTAAGGACTCTTGGTCTGATACTGTGCCAGCCACAAGGATGCCAAGCCTAGTAGGATATGGTCCCAGCTTCAGGAGCTCATGTTCCAGTAGAGAATGACTACATTTAAAAAGCTGGTTCCAGCATAGGGGGAGTGGTGTTGAGGGCCTGTGTGTGTGCGGAGGGGGTGGATGACCTCTCTTCTTTCTCAGGTTCTTGAGTTTATCCCATAAATGTTCCGTGCTTCTTCAAGGTAGCAGCTGTGAGCTGTCCAGCTGTCCCCAGAAGCTATAGTTTAGATCTCTGCAGTGTCTGGTGTGATCATGCCCTTGGCATCCTTTTCCCTTTGGCCAGTCCTCTAAGGCTCAGCTCCCCTTCCCACTTCTGCAGTATGCCTCTCCTGATTTCTGCAGCCTCCCGTGAACTCCTTCCATGCTATGCTGATTGAGGAAGGGCAGCCTGGTGGGTGGGGGAACCCCAAGAAAGTGGGAGCTGCACTGCTTGTGTGGGGCCTGGGAGGCCATGTAAGATACAGGCAGATGTTCTTGTAGTTTATGGGGGTCTCCAGGGCCCAGAGCCCACCATTTGGCCAGCTCTCTGTAGCACCTGTGGTCTGCCTTCTTCAGATCTGCCAGGATCTGAGGCAATGCTTTGCCTCCATCAGGGCTTCCAGAGTTTCAAAGTTAACAGAATTGTCCTAATGATATGAACAATCAGGGATTACAATTTGGCTGCAAAAGGACATCAGAGAGTCGGTAGTGTTATTTGCCCGGCACTTGCTTTTAGTGATGGTGACAGTGTAGCTGTCTGCCATGCTGCCCAGCCACTGGCTTGGTTGTTGAAGGCCACGTTCTCTATTAGGCTGAAATATCTGGGAGAAATGTGGACGATGCAGTCAGTCACCCCAGAAATTGATCCAAATGGCATTTATCTTGCAGATTTTCCCAAATATTTAGATGTTTGGCATACATAGACTTCTTCTAATGTGAATTTTTTGGCTTCATACAAGCATAAGCCTTGTTGACTTCATTTTTGCATCAATGTATTTTTCTCTAATATTTAACTAATGTGCTGTGTTACAGATAGCTGAATAAATATGAGATATGGAATGGACTTGTGCTAAACAGTTTTTGGCTGTGACATTGAAGAAAGGTTTGTCTTTCTCCAATATTTATGGGAGGAATATTTTCTTATCCATTATACTTATCTAGCCATGCTATTTCAGTTCTTTCTTAAGGTCCTATTTCCTAATTATAAGTCTTAAGATTTAAAACTGACTTTGGTGAGTCATTGTTTGCTTTGGAAAGATTTCTTATTTATTCCTTTTTATTGTGCAAATAATTCATGTGCATTTTACAAAAAATTAGATAGTTCAGATAAGCAGATATAGAAAACAATTTAAAATCACCAATAATCCCATCACTGAGAAATAATGGCCTCAAACATTTTGTTTGGTGTTTATCTGTTCAGATATATTTACTTGCCATTCATTCAGCAAATATTTATTGAATTCCTATTTTGTACTCAATACATGGAATTATCCTATATATATTCTTTGAGACCTGCTTATTTCTCCTAGACGTGTACATCTTTCCAAGTCAATAAATGTGTGTTTACATTGTCTTTTTAAATGTTTTTCAGTTGCAAGGGCATATTGACATATTTTGTTGTTGTTGTTAAATTTCAATTATAGGTTTCTGTTATTATAAACATTGTTGCCACAAAGGTCCTTATAAATATTTCTTTGCATGCCTGTCTGATTAGTTTGGAAAGTTTTTCATATACATTTACATCCAAATTAAAAAAGAAGGTTAGAATCCAGTTCAGTTATATCCCCATCCCCAAATGCAGCAATATTCATGAGTCAGTGGTAATGAAATCACTGTCTCAGCAGTGGGTTTTCACCTATGCTGTTGCCCAGACTTGCTTCATGAGGTTTGCTTTTGATCGTCCTTCAGTTTCAGTTAAACCTGAGAAAGTCTTTCCTGACTCTCCATCAGACTAGATTGGAGTATTATTGCTGCCCTCCCCACCCCACCCAGCCTCCGCTAGAGTCTGTACCTCTCCTGTCTTATTAAGATCACCGCAGACAGGCGTCTTGATTATTACGCTCACCACTGTCTTTCCAACCAGTTAGCATGGTGCTTGGCTCACAACTATTTGTTGAATGAGGAAAAGTAACTGTTTATTGTTGTCTTATGCTTTTCTTTGATTTTCACTATCTTTTGGGAGATTTCTTTTTTTTTTTTATGTTAGTCACCATACAGTACATCTTTAGTTTTTGATGTAGTGTTCAATGATTCATTATTTGCATATAACACCCAGTGCTCATTACAGCACATGCCCTCCTTAATACCCATCACCGGGCTACCCCATCTTCCCACCTCCTCCCCTCTGAAACCCTCAGATTGTTTCCTGAGGTCCATAGTCCCCCCCCACCCCCCGCTTCATTTTTCCCTTCCTTCCCCTAATGTCCTCCGTGCTATTCCTTATGTTCCACATATGAGTGAAACCATATGGTAATTGTCTTTCTCTGCCTGACTTATTTCACTTAGCATAATCCCCTCCAGTTCCATCCATGTTGATGCAAATGGTGGGTATTCATCCTTTCTGATGGCTGAGTAATATTCCATTGTATATATGGACCACATCTTCTTTATCCATTCATCTGTTGAAGGGCATCTCGGCTCCTTCCACAGTTTGGCTATTGTGGACATTGCTGCTATGAACGTTTCCCCTTCTTTTCACTACATCTGTATCTTTGGGATAAATACCCAGTAGGCGATATAGATTTCTGTGCCCAGGTAGGAGGCCTTGGTTTTACCCTTTGGGTTGGTGTAGAGACTCTGTTGTTACTAAGATGAGAAAATACTGACTCACAAACATGAAAATTCTAGAAGTGGTACTGGCTTCAGGCATGGCTGGATCTGTGTGCTCAATGATATTCCCAAAAATTCATATTTGCATTTTGGAGGTTGGCTTTCCTGAAAGCTAAACTCATTCTTTGGCAGGCGTTCCTTTGGGGAGGGTGATGAACCCTTAGTTGTTCCAGGTTTGCATCTTGGTCTTTCCTGAGAATTCCATCAGACATCCCAGGGAGGATTCTGAGTGGCCTGACCGGAGTCACAGGCCCTCCCCTGAACTTTCTATTGTACCCAAGGAAAGAGTCCTCTGGGCCCCTGGGTCTCATAGGAAACCAGAAGGAAAGAGAGGAAACAAAGTTGATTGTTACTGTCATCCACGGCACTCTAAAATTGTTGTGAGATCTTTAGCGTGCCTCTTGGAGCCTTGCTTTGTTGTTGATGCTGTTGATATAGAAAATTAGAAAAGTCATGCTGGCTTTATTGTTGTGGGGTCCCAGTGAAGTGATGGCTATGAAAGCGCTATGGCAATTATAACACAATTTGAAAAAAGGTCTTTTCAAATTCTAGATTTGGATATACTTTTGACTTTATTCCTCAGATGTAACTGAGGGGCCTGTATGTTCCAGAGGTTACAGAGGGCGTCAGCTAAGGGGCTGGAGTCTGAGCTCTGTGGGTGAAGTCAAGTCCCCTCCACCACCTGCCAAGCAGCATCTCCTTTCAGTTAAAGCTTGAGCAGACCCTGTTGGACAGACCCAGGGACCCCACCCCAGCAGCTCTGGGCTTGAACCATGGTGCTCCTAAACCGGCAGCTTGTTTCTAGGAACCTATAATACTCTGGTTGATGGAACGGCTGTGGGTCTGTCAGCACTCCTCCGCTGGTGTTTTGGTGGGTACCTGGCTTTAGGAAGGGGTCTTACCATAGCTGAGGAGCTAGCAGCAGAGTTCAGGGGGAGAGGCTATCCCTTGCTTCAGGACATGCCTGTTAGCAACCTTGACTTGCAGACCACCAGCTCCTGCAACCCATTTCTCTTTACCTCAAACCACTGATCTGCTCACTCTTTGCACTGCTGAATGTCTCTGAACCTTGGAATCCATTCTCTATAAAACTATCCCAAATGTGTACTTTAAAATGAGATAGTACATGGATGCCACCTGGCCCAGGGCTTAGTATATACTGTTAAGTTTACCCAGTGCTCATTATCTCCCTGGCTGGTCCTTTTGATGACTCCCCACAGAGCTGTTTGGTTCTGGATGATGTGCCAGAATAGAACGCTGGTCCTTCCTCAACCTCTGGGCTGCTGGGACCCCTTCCCCTGGCTGCTGCCACCCTCATGGCAGAGTTTCAGGGTCACGCAGGAGGAATGAGCGTCCGGGGAGTAGGATCTAAGTGCTGAGCTCAGGGTTGGGCGAACAGGGAGTGTGTATGGCTGTAGGGTGGTGGTGGCTGTGAGGGAGAGGACCCCAGCTCTGGGGTGCAGAATGGCCCTAGTCAGGAGCGTGAGGCCAGAGAGGCCTCTGGGAAACCTGAGGGCCATTGTGGAAGCTCCGGGGAGAACGCTTTGCGAGGTGTGCCGGAAACACTGCAAGAAGGCAAAGAGAACAGACAGGAGACTTGAGGCTGTGCACTGACAGGTGCACAGGGTGAAGCCTAGCCTGGATGCTCCCACAGTGAGTGTGTGGCTGGCTCCTGCTCTCTCTCCCGTGTGCCCTGAAGAGCCCTGCAGAGTAGATGCTCAAGAGGCAAGCACCTGCTAAAGCAAGGATGAGAGGAGGGAGGCAGGAAGAGAGAGAACAGGGAACAATTGAGTAAGAAGGTCTGTGAGCAATGGGAGGGAGTGGAGAGAGGAGAAATAAGAGTGAACTCAGTGTGTCAGTGAGAATGCTTTCACCGCAAGCACAGAAAATACGATACACACACCTGTTTGCCTCTCAGGACGTGCCTGATGGCCACAGGCAGGCAGGCTGTCCAGAGCTTGAGTGCAACTCAGCAATGCCCCCCAGGTGCTGGGCATTTTCTTCCTCCCTTACTCTTACCCCTCAGCACCTCCCCATCCACTCAGTGTTGGGGGAGGTAGGGGGAGGGGCAGCTGAGAGCAGGAGGGGTGACCAGCTGCATGGGGCAGGGTGGGGGGGTGGGGGGCACCTTTTCAGGAAGGCAGAGCTTTCTCAGACACCCCAGTGGACTTCTGTTCCTAGCTCACTGGACAAAACCATTTCTCCTGACCATACTGCTGGCTGCAGAAAAGAAGAGTCATTAGCTTTTGTAGCCTGTGCAGGGAGGGGGGTCAGAAGGGTTGGAGGAGGCTGTGGGGTGAGTGACAGCAAGTTCTGTTGACCCCATGGGGTTAAGCCTGGGTGACTGAGGGGTTGCAACTGAATTCACCCAGGAGGGAGATGAGGAGGCCGGAGGGACTTCAGAGGGAAATGGACGATCCTGAAATTCCCGGGTGCACCTAAGTAGCAAGAGCAACAAAGCTGGCTCTGGAGATGCAGCCTGGCGGTGGGCTGGGGGTCCATGCGGAGGTGGCCATGGCACCCGCGGGGTGGGTATGGCCACAGAGGAAAGAGTGCTGCCCTCGTCCAGGCAGCAGGAGGGAGAGGGCCCCAGGGCTGCCAGAGCAGCGCAGCATGGTAGAGGCCGAGGGAGGAGAGCCTGTCCAGTGACTGGATGGGGCTAGCAGCCCAGGAGTGCACTACTGGGGAGAGTGGGGGGCCAGTAGGAAAACCACATGAGTTTGGGCAAAAGGTTTCAGAGAACACCTAGTTGGGAACTAAGCCATGGCATTCAGGTGGGGGACAGCGGTAGAAGGGGTGCAGCTCTGGGAAGGCCTGGGGCTGAGGGCAGGGTCTGCAGGCTCTGCGGTCCAGGGTGCAGCCCCCAGGGGGCTGCTGAGGTGGTGGGGCGAGGCAGCCGGCTCTGGCTTTGAAGGAGAGCCTAGTTACCTCTCCCAGTGCTTTGTTGTGGCTCACAAGGATCTGGAGGGTGTCGCTGGGAGTGTGGGAATAGAGAGAAGTGCATGGGAACGTGTGGGTGATATGGAAACAAGACGGTTTGGGTGCCAAATATTGAAATATCTTTTTTTCTGAGACTTTTGCAACCCAAATATATAAACTGCATATATGAACCCACCAGGGTATATTACAGACAATCTGAAGCTTAGGTCTAAAGTTTTAATTTAAGGAAATTTAATTGCAAAACACTAAAAATAATCAGAAACATAAATAGCAGAGCAAGCCTGTCATAATTGCCAAACTCAAAACCGTAACTGAAAAGAGTATAAGATGCTGTAGAAAATGTACCAGTTGAAAAAATAAGCAGACTCTTCCAGATGTCACCAGCCTGTGCTAGAGGTAGGGGGCGGGGTCCGCACGTACCGTCAATGCCTACATCACCATAGTCCGCCTCTTTCCAGCTGCCTGGCCGGAGTTCAGTGCTGTGCCATGTCTTCTTCCCCAAGTATTTCTGCAGCAACCTTGGGGAAGGCTGACATTTATACTGGCCAGTGCTGGTCACCTTTTGCTCCCCCTGCCACCCTCGCGGACCAGGCCAGGGCTCTACTTTTTGCTGAATAGAGAGCTGCATCCTTCTCTCTGCTCTCGTGTTCCTTGGTACCATTTCCCCATTCCACAGCTAAGAGAGCCTCAGGTGCTCTCCTGAAGCATCAGTCATTGTGAGGGGCTGGGGCTGGGACCAGGACAGTTTGCTTGGGGTGAGGTCATGGTTCGACTTGGTAAACTGACCCAGGAAGGCCATACTTGAAGAGGGACCTGCTCAGGTGAGGACCTGGTGGCTCTTTGGGGATCTAGGAGTAGGGAGGTAGTGTTGGTGGCCTATGATGGCAGGGAGGGAGGCAGTTTTAAATCGGAGCTCAGGATGGTCTCAGTGAGAAGGTGATGTTGAACAGAGATGGGAAGGAGGCGAGGGAGTGAGCCGTGTGGCTGTGAGGAGGAGAAGAGTGCCCAGCTAACGGAACAGCCAGTGTGAAAGTCCTCAGTAGGGCACGTGCCTGGCGTATCTGTGTGTGAGGGCTGGAGGAGAGTGAAGGATGGGGGAGGAGAGGAGGTGAGGTCAGAGGTGTCCTGGTGGTTGGAGATGGGCTCATGCACGGCCTTGCTGCCATTGTAAGGACTTTGATTTTATGGAGTGAGAGGAGGGTCCTTGCAGGAGTTTGAGCAGAGGACCTGACTTGGTAAATTAGGACGTCGGCTGCTCTGGGTCAAGAACTGTGAAGGGTCTGCTTCCAGGCTAACGGGTTCTCCTGCCCCAGTCGTACAGATGCTGGCCAGCGTGAGACTCCTGGTCAGAGGTAAGGGCCTTTCTCACTCATGGGAGACTGTGCAGCTTGAGCTTCCTGTTCACATCCACCCCCTGCTCACCAGGCCCCAGGTGGGGGATTTGGAGCAGTCCAGGTGGACGCCCTGCACACAGTGGGCCTGCGTCACAGCAGAGGAACCTCTGATCTTATAAGGGCTATTAGAACACCTGCCCCAACTTGTCCTAGAATAAGACAATATCTTTTCTATCCTGTTCAGGAAGCAGTCTGCTTTCTGTCCAAGAAGGAGACACTGTATCTTCCAGGGATGTTTGTATATAAACGTCCTTGAAACCATCATCTAGGGCAAACTTGTCACAAGACATGCAGAAATGCTATAAAGAGTCCCCCCTCGCCCCGTGCCAACTTCAGGGGGACAGTAGACTGGGGCGAGGCAGGAAAGCAGGAGGTCCCATCAGGAGATTGTTGCAGTGACCTGAGAAAGAGGTGAAGAAGCTCAGACCAGGGTCGTAGCAGCAGAGGTGTTAGAAAATAAAAGCCAAATTCTGGGTGTGAATTGCAGGTGACATCAACAGGATTTCCTGAGAGATGGCATGAGAGTGTAAGAAAGGAAAGGGGCAAGGCCTCCAAGGTTTCGGTTGAGCAATGGAAGCATGCAATTGCTGTCAGCTGAGCTGGGGAACACGGTGGGAGGAACACGTTTGGTTGGAAAGAGCAGAAGTTCTGGGCATGATGGCTCAGAAAGCCCAGGCTGTGGAAGCTGTGGCCAGGGCCTATGGATCAGACCTGTGTGCCCAAAGCCGTGGCTCTCATGATTGCAGAAACACTTGTTTTGGGGAGGAGGGAAGGTGCCAGGCAGAAGATGCTCTCAGCCGCGGCTCCACCTTCTCAGCCACGTGTCCTTTGCTGCCACTGGGTTGACTCTCCCTTTCAGTTCCCCATCTGACACCTGCAGGGCTGTGCCTGGAGGTGTAGAGCAGGGCACCATGCCAGCCTAGAAGGGCACAGTGTCTGGTGAAGGTGTGCTGAGGATGTGGGGGGTCTGGGGACTTGGGCCGTTATCCAGGTGCAGTAGTGGGGAGGGATCCCTAGACAGGTAAGGGCATGTGTGGTTTGGAGGGGGGTTGGTTCTTTTAAGAGCTTCAGGGTCTAGAGACTCCTCTCTACCGCCCCCCCCTACCCCCACCCCCAGCTCCCAGACATATGCATAGAATTGTGCATACAGTGGAGGCCCATACTGGCTTGAGGCACTAAGAGGGGGCAACAGTGGGGAGTGGTGCCCCATTAGTCCCTGGACTTTAGCGGGAAGTGACTCCTTCCCAGGATGAGGCAGAGGAGGTGGCATTCCAGAGGCAACAAAATGGGGAGGAGACCAGGAATGTGATTTTCTTCTGTGTTTGAGCCTCCCGCATCGGGCAAAGCCTGGCTCCAGGTCTGACCTGGGCCTTCTCTTGTACCTGCAAGTGATACGGACAAGCGCTCTGCTGTGGGCGTTCATGCCAGGGCCTGGAGCTGCTTTATTGCCTCATCCTGGAATATTTATGAGCATGGGGTCTGTGCCAGAGATTGTTCTCCTAAATGACTCTGACTGCGGAGGGAGATGCTCATTTTGGTGCCTCTGCCGACCGACCAGAGTATAGTCTGGTTTTGTTTTTGTGTTTCTTCTTTTTTTTTTTATTTTTTTTAAAGATTTTATTTATTTATTTGACAGAGAGAGAGATAGCAA
>NW_022589713.1:17184549-17255721 GCF_004348235.1 Phoca vitulina | reverse complement strand
TTTTTTAAAGATTTTATTTATTTATTTGACAGAGAGAGAGATAGCAAGACCAGGAACACAAGCAGGGGGAGTGGGAGAGGGAGAAGCAGGCTTCCTGCCGAGCAGGGAGCCCGATGTGGGACTCGATCCCAGGACCCTGGGATCATGACTTGAGCCGAAGGCAGATGCTTAACGACTGAGCCACCCAGGCGCCCCTTTGTGTTTCTTCTTTAAGAAAGGATGAGATGGAGTGGTTTGGATTTTTGAGGCTGAGTAATGGATCTACAATTATGAAGTATAACTTCAGGACACCCCTTTTCTCCACATTTTTAAAGAAAAAAAGTTGTTTTTTCGTTCCTTATATCTGGTTGTATCTGTTGGATGATTGGCTGCAGTTGCTGCAAATGTGCGTCTAGAAAACGCGTTGATTCTGGCGCTTCCATGCACGTGCGCCTGATTGCCAGATGAGAACCCACTTGCAGCTGTGCCGTGATGCTTCTCTAAATCAGCCCTCAGGTCTGAGTGGGACACTTTTTGCCGTAACTCGGGGAACAGCAGTATTTATGGCTGTCTTTGCTCCAAGACCCTCCCCTGTGAGGGGTTGGCTGTAATAAGAAACTTGTACAGAAGCTGGGGAGGTATTTGATCTGGGTGATTTAAAGGACTGCGTTTCCCTAGGGCTGCTCTGTGGGGCGGTGTGAAGCCCTGGATCTTTGGGAGGAGCTGTGGGCCCCAGAGAATCAGTGTGCTTTGCTGACTCTCCGGGGAAGAATGCGGGGGGCTGGGTGGAAGCAAGAAGGTAGTCTGTGGGTTGGCTCAGGTGAAGGCTGAGCTCCCCACTCACTGCCTGCGTGGCCTTGAGCAGGCCACTTCTGTCAGTGTCTGGTGCTCTTCCTCTGAAGAATACGCCCCAGTGTGTGTGTGTGTGTGTGAACAGTGCCACTTCCAAGCTGGGGAGGGGTCTTAAGGGGTCGGTCCCTTCATCATTCTCATTCGTCTATCCCACATGACTCTAGGTAAGGAGACCACCTAGGAGGGAAGTGCTGCTGGCTCTGGAGACAGAGCGTCAGGATAGGTCTCCCTGGCCCCACCCAGCCCCTTGCCTCTGCATTGCTGCCCTTGAAGGGACTCCTGCCCCCACCGTGCACGCAGGGCCTGGCACTGGATAAGTGTGGGCTCTGCTGACATCATATGGGACCCTCAGTGTTTATGTTCTTTCATGTTACTTATATTTTAAACGCTTGCTGAATTGGCGTGCAGCGTGCCTCACGTTCCCAGTTAATGGATTATCACGTGTCTGTGAAAGCTTGAGTCTGTCTGGGCCTCTCTCTCCTCACCGCTACGTGAGAGGCTCTGATCAGATGATCCTGGGGGTCTCTCCAGCTCTGAAGGTCTGGGTTCCTCTGCACAGAAACACTCAGGGGCCCTTGTCCTGGTCATGCAAGAGGGGGATGAGCTTTGCTCACTTCCAGAGCCTCAACCCTGTCATTATAGAAAAGAGATGGTGTGATGGTTAGTTATATGTCAACTTGTTGGGGCCACAGGACTCAAATATTTGGTCAGACATTATTCTGGATGTTTCTGTGAGGAGGTTTTTGGATAAGATTAACATTTAAATCCGTGGACTTTGAGTAAAGCAGATGGCTCTCCATAATGTGGGTGGGTCTTATCTAATCAGCTAAAGGCCCCGCTAGAACAAAGACTGAGCTCCCTTGAGCAAGAAAGAATTCTCCCAGCAGACGGCTTTGGTACTGGAACTGTAGCATCAGCACTTCTCTGGTCTTCAGCCTCCAGATTTTGGACTTGCCAAACTCCACGATTGCATGAGTCAATTCCTTAAAATCTCCACCCCCCCACCCCGCTGTTGGTTCCTCTGGTTCTGTTTCAGAGCAACCCAATTTTTTTCATTTCTCTGGGGAACCCTGACTAATATAGACAACATAGTTGGGTCTTCTTACGAAATATTTGTTAGCCTCGCTCCCAGGTAAAGCAGTTTGAGCCTTATCCTGATTTGGATGGGAGTCACTGATGAGTTTAAAGCAGAAGAAGGACACCGATTGGCTCTATATTTTAGAAAGATGCTGGGGAGGGTCAGACAGTGGGTGGGGAGCCTGGCGGTAGGGGAACCAGTGTATTTATCCAGGTGGGAAGTGATGAATTTGATGGCAGAAATGGGATGGAAAGGGGTCTGGAGTGGGCAGATATTTAGGCAGAGGAACCTAATAGGAATCAGGACCCCTTGCATGAGGGATGAAGGAGAGAGTCAGGGTGAGTCTCCTTTCTGGCCCGGGTACCCTGGGGATGCTGAGTGCCTTGCCTGGTATGCCCAGGCCTTCACCCAGGAGCCCAAGACAAAGAGCAGGTTGATAATGCCAAGAGGGAACATTCAGTACCTGTCACCAGGACTCAGCAAAGGTGGTCAACACCGTCTGGTGCCAGCCAAGAAAAACAAATTAAAAAAAAAGCCCCTGAGAAGATCCTACACAAAGGAAGAGGCGCATTGCTTGTGCTAAAGGGAGCTGGGGGAGGGTTGTCCGTGTGTGTGTGTGCACACACTCGTGCATACTCAGGTAGAGCCGTCATGCATGTACCCACGTGCCCTTAGGAGTAATTGAATCTCTATAAACCCACCATCCAGTATCTCATTTCAGCTTGACAGACCCCCATCCTCCACCCCCATGACAGCTTTATTGGGCATTGACAGAGGAGAAGAGGGAGGGCCACCTGCCTGCAGAAAGGCTCAGTGTGCTCCGAAGGAGAGAGGCAGCGGTCCTGGCCCCAAGTGTTCCCGTTGGGTGCACTGTGGGCCCCATCTCAAGATGGCATGCCCAAGGCCAGACAGGCTCTGGGCTCTCTGGTGTGACCGGGAACAGCCTCCCTCCTCCCCCTGGCTGACTGGCCTCCAAGGCAGGACTCTGACACCAGGGTTATAAATGCATCTGTCTGGGTGCATTATCTAAATTGTTATGTATCACCCTGGGTAATGGCAAAAGTAAAAACCGCTGTTAGCTCAGTGAATAAATCCTTGGTGTTGATCAATCATTGCATGGCGTAGACTCTTTTAATAGGCACAATTTACACGGAGGCTTGGCAGACTGCTCTGGCTTCTAATTGCAGATGGAAAACGGATGCCGATCTCTGCTGTGCCGTAAAAATGTAAACTATAAATGACTTAAATGCTCATGTGCTCCTTTCCCCACCCAGCACTCATTTTCACCTCGTATTCAGATACAAATCGGAGAAAAAACTACTCTCCGGCGAGATAATAACTTTTATGATGTGGGGTTCCATGCTTCTCCCACCTGAGGCCCCGCATGCTGCCTGGAGCCATGGTCTCCCCAGGTCTCAGTCCTTGGGGGGGAAGCATCGTAGTTAGCTCTGCAGACAATCCCCAGGCTCTTAAGTGCCATGATGTTATTACAAACTCTTAAGTACTCTGAGTTACTGCCCCTGTGCTCATGAATACTCCTGTGGGCTGAAGGGATGGGAGGCTTTCTGAAGAGCTTAGTTCCAGCATGGAGCCCCGGGAAAAAGTGGATCCTACGGGGCAGCCGGGTGCCACTGATGATGGGCTGAAAACGGGAACACAGGTGCCTCAGTGGTACGGGTTACCTGCAGGCTTGCCGGGAGCCAGGCTCTCTTTACGTGTAGCTCTCCGACACTAGCAAGCCCTGTTCTGTTAGAAAATTGCCGTGCCTGGGGCTAGAGCCTCGGTGTGTGCCTGATACTCTAATATGGCCTGGGTGGGCTGTGTGTGCGAATGTGTCCCTGGATGTTGGGGCTGGTTTTTAATTCCTGCTCCAGGAGCACTCAGGAAGTATGTGTGACCACTTGGGGATGAATTGGGGTACTAGGAAGTCTCCTCTCTTCAGGGCCCCCAAAGTTTTACTCGCCCACCCGCCACTATATTTGATATCCCGCCCAAGGCACTTCTTTGGGATTTACATCTAGAAGACCCTCATTAATGTCCAGGTAAGAGAGCTACCTGTGAGCCCTTCTCCTTTATCAATGCATTAGTTCAGACTAAAGCGTGGAGCACTGAAGGTTAAACATGAGGCCGTGCCATCCAACATGCTCACTTCCGGGGCGAGAGGCACAGAGACCAGAGAGGGAGTGCTCCTCACCCAGCCGTGCAGCGGGAAGAGCTGGGAGCTGGGCACAGACCCCTCTGTAAAAGAAGATAAATGCTGGTGTGGCTTGCAGAATATTAGATGACTTTATTATGAACGTGATGCCTGGCTGGCCCCATGGGAGCTAGGTCTTGGACCTTTATAGCGCGGCTCAGAAGTGGACCTTCTGACAAGACACATGAGGAGAGCCCCCTTCTCCCTGTTTGGGTCTCTCCGAGGCCTGGTGCCCTCCAGACCCCACCGGGACACCTGCAGCTTAGGGAAGTGCTGAGTAGGGGAGGCAAGCAATGCAGGATCGGGAGGGGAAGGCTTCAGCCTTCCACGGTGACCTCTGCCAGTCGGTGGGAGACGTGAGTCTGGGAGGGCCCTACCTGACCTGTCGGTCACTCCATCCTGGCTGCTGGATACCAGTGCTCACCCAAGATAAATGGGTCAGGGAGCAGACATGGAATTTCACAGATCTCAGCCCCAGGGGAGGGAAACCAGGCCGTGGGTGGCAAGAGGAGAGACTGTCCTGCAGGGCGGAGCTACCTTCCAGGAGGCCTTACGGAGGGTTGCTGGTGCTGCTGTCCAGGTGAATGACGCTGGTGGCATGAGTCAGGGAGGGGGCCTAGGAAATCAACCCCCATGAGGAACTCCAGGCTGTGCCAGGTGTCACTGGAAGAAGTGCACAATCTCAGAAGGGGTCTCCCCTGAAGAACCACTAGTTTGTGAGAAGAATTCCTGGTGTGGTTGTGAAAATATTGTCTCTTTTATTAATAAGAAAAATTTATTGGATGCCTACCATGTGCCAGCTCCGCTAGGCATTGGGGATACACCAGTGACTATGACAGAGCCCCCTGGCCCCTCTGGAGGAACCGAGTGGTGGGGGAGACAAGGAGTAAACAAACCCCACAAAAGCGATTTGATTAGCCCCATGGCACACACCATGATGGAGAAGGCCAGGGTCTCATTATTTGTGAGTCTTCTATTTCTTCCACAGTTATGGCCACAGCGGGAGTCAGAAGGTGGTGAGGACGCTGGGGAGAACCCCGACACTTGTGAATGAGGGCCCAGAGCAAGGCTCAAAAGAGACTGCTGCCCTCCTACCTGAGAACTGGGCTGGCTCCTGTCCTCACCTCCTTGGATTGGGACCCCTTTCTGAAATGCAAACGCATTGAAGAGAGCAGGTGGAAATTCTTCAGACTGAGGGAACGTGGCATTGTTTTCCTTGAATCTTAAAGAATAATTGCCATTTGACCCTGGACCGGCCCTTGCTTTTCCGAGACTGTGCCCCATTTGTAACAGGAGTGTGGATGGGATGACCCTCCGAGGGTGGAGCTGACCTGTGTCTGTGACACTCTGGGCCTTTGCCTCCCCTTTGTGGGGAGCACCTAATGCCCCCATTCCCTCAGCAGATTCCTGGTCTGGCCCCTAGCACCTCTGCACAAGGAGTCTACAGGGGACAACTGCGCTGTGCCTGGTGTCCTGGCCCTGTCTCCACGGGGCAGGGACAGAGCCTGCCGGTATAGCTTTCAGGGCCATGAGCTGATTCTGTGGCCCCAGGAGGTGCTGGAGCTGGGCGCCAGGGCGCCTTTGCGGCAGCCAGGGGCCCCAGGGGAGCTCTGAGCAGACTCCGTGTTTACCAGGTGGCTTTGCCTGGACACTATGTGTCTCTTCCACCTCCTCCACCCCACTGCTCTCAAGTACTGCGCTTCTTGCCAGGAGTCTGGTCCCAAGGAAAAGGAACTCGGGCTGGAAGCTCTTGGCCTCCACCTGGCACAAAACCTGGAGTTCTGGGCCCTGCCTGCTCCAAGCGTCAGGGCAGCTCTCCTCCAGGACATGAAACCCTCAGCCTCTTGAGCCAGGTTGCCTGGGTTTGAAGTCCAGCTCTGCTCACTGTATAGTACAGCCGATCTGGGTCTCAGTTTACTCACCTACAAGATAGGGATAATGATGCCTCGTTTGTAGAAGGGAAGGAATCAGTGAGGGAGTGTATGGGACGCCCTTACCACACTTCCTGATGCCACATTTGCACCCGTCAAATGCCGGCAGCTTGGTGGTTATTGACTAATAAGACCGTGTAAAGTCTGAGCACGGAGGTAGGAGTGCTGCACAGTGTGGACATCGCATGGTAAGGGAGGCTTCCTGCCTGCACTGCCTGCCTTGTGATCTGTCCCTCCCACTGTGGGCGGTCTGGGAACGGTGCTGTCCTCCCCCAGGGAGACCTGGACGGAGCCTCAGGCAGGACCCACTTCCACTGGGTGTCCTCTGTCCTGGGAGGCGAGGGTTTCTTTTCCTGGAGATCACTGATGGTGTCAGATGCGTTTTAAGCCTGCTGGGCAGCCGTAGCCTGGCTCCAGTGGAGGGCTGGTCACCGGCAGACGCCCTGTGGCTGGACCTGAGTTTGGGTAGCACACAGCTGGCTATGACAGCGTCTCATCAGTGCAGGGCTCTCCCTTTTGAGTCTCACGGTGTCCTGCAGGTGAAGGAGCCCCACGTTGTGGACATAGAGTGGTAAAGACCAAATCTCAGCTCTGTAGCCTCAAGACAGAAACTTGGGTTTTCTGAGCCTCAGTTTTGTCATCTATAAAATGGGAATGATGACCCTCATCTTGCAGGATTGTTTTAAGACTTAAGACACTGCAGGTAATGGAGCACTGGGTGTTATACGCGAACAATGAATCCTGGAACACTACATCAAAAACTGATGATGTAATGTATGGTGATTAACATAACATAATAATAATAAAAAAAAGACACTGCAGGTGAAGCACCTGGCATGTGTTTGCTTCTCAATAAATAGTAGCTGCTGCTATTTTTGTTAAATAAATATACCCAGGGCCAGGGATTTGCCCGTTCAGAGTAAACCTTAGCGATCACGTACAAAATCGTTTGAACTAGACTAAGAATTGTGGAACTGGAAGGAGACACTTGGCGGAGGAGAAATGAAGGCCCAGGGAGGGCTGGTACTTTGTCCAGGGTCTCCCTGCCCAGGAGCCCTGCCAGGATCTGTTCTCAGATCCTTTCCCTTCAGCTCCTCTGTGTGTGTTTGTAAGCAGGAGCTTTAAAAGTGACCACAGTGTTGTTTTTCCAGCAGTTTTGTTTCCATTTACTGTCTTCGGTTCATTAGAAATTTTTTTCAGCCAAATTCGTTCATGGGTATACTGACCCCAACCAAAGATGTGTGCGTCTAGTGGTGGGCCTTTAGACACACCCACAGAAATGATGGGCCCACAGAAAGGTGCTTTACTTCCTTCCAGGGATTCACTCTGTAGGAGTGGAGGTGGGGAGGCTCTGTGAGAGGCTCCTGACCTGCTGCTTGCCCAGTTTGTTCAGCAAGTTACTCATCCTGTCTGAGCCTGAGGGTGAGATGAAAACAAACAAACAGCTTGACCATTTAGGGTTTCCGTTATTGTTAATATTCCAGATGGCTATTTCTAATCTCCCTCTGCCTCCCGATGGATGTTCTTGTTGGGGGGTTGATACATGACAAGGAGGGCATTAATTTGTCCTTCGTGAGCAAAATAAGGGAGGAGAAGAGAGAGATGAGGGAGCTAGCGGCCGATGGGATGTCCAAGGAAGTTTTAAAAGCTATTTTCAATGTGATGTATGATGTAGCCCTCTCTGAAATCTTTAGTAATATCTGTCTTGTTGGGTGGACTCCACGAGGTGGTTCGCTCTATCAGAATAGGGCTGGGCACAGAAGCGGCTCCTGGGACCAGGAGCGGAAGTGATGTTTGGCCGGGCTGGGCACTTGCTCCTGGGAATGGAGGAAGTACCAGGCATGGAGTTAGGGAGATGAGATCCGGGACTGTGGCTGCCACTCACTGCCAGTGACGAAGGCGATGCTCCCCTCCCTGCAGGTGCCCAGTCTTGCTGGTCCTAGCGATGGGAGTGACTGCAGACCCACCCCCTCTTCAGCATCTCTGTTCCCCCAGCATCCCCCGGTGGGGTGGGAGGAGATTAAGTTCCTAACCCCACTGGCAGAGTATTGATGAGTTCTCTTGGATGAATTCAAGCCTCAGCCCTTCAGTATTCTTGACATGAGGATATATCGCTATGGAAAATATTGGAGTTGGGAACTATTAAAGTGTTTTCTGAAGCCAGGCTGTGGACTGCAGATTTATAGGGAAGGGTTTTGTTAGGGGGGAAAGTGCCGAGAGCATAAAAGCCGACCATACCCAATATCTTTCCCAGACAGAAATGATATTTCAGTAGGTAAAATAAATAGTATATGGAAGGGCTTGCAAATACATCACTGCGCCCTTTATGTACTGTGTGGGGTGTGTGTGCTGAATGTGTCCCAAGGCTCAGAAAGCAGAAAAAACTAAATGGACAAAATTTTGCCTTTCCATAAAGGGCCATCTTTTCTCTGCTTCCTCTCTCTGTCACAGAATGCTGTGGAATTTGAGGAATGGAACTGCCACTTGTTTCTTGTTGGATTGGTCACAGGGACAGGAGGGTGGTGGCCGGAGTCTACACCTCAGAAGTTCTGGCTCCCCAGGGCCCTCAGCCCCCCCACTGCAAGATGACACTCCAGGGCTGGGTGGGCTGACTATGAGACCTTCTCCACCCCTGAGGCCCTCCCTTCTCCATTAGCTCACTGTTCCTAGTCAGGAGGTCTCCGATCGAAGAGCTGGCTCCTTGTTTTACAGATGGGCACAAGGGGCCCGTGGACAGCAGGTGAGGAACCCCCTCCCCAATCTCAGAGGCTTCCCCACTTGACACTGCCCGTGCCCCGGGCACCACCTTCTCTTGGTTGAGAGCCCAGATTCCTGAGCCAGAGGCATGGGAGTGACCATAGGAGCTCCATGCCACAGCCACGGTGGTGGGGTGCTAGCTTTCCCGCGCTGAATGGAGCCCCAGGGATTACTGCTGATGGAGTCACAGATGAGACTCGGGGCTGGTGCTGAGCCTTGCCCTTCAGCTCTGTCTGTCAGTAGAACTTTGAAAACGAGTAGTTGGTTCTTGTGATGTCAGCCTAGGGACTGCATCACAGCCAAACTGACCAGCAGGCCAAGTGGAGGGATAGGACAATCAGCTTTGCCTTAGACTCGGTAGTGGGTCAGCCAGTGTCCCTCTCAATTCATGTCCACCTGGACCTTGGCAGGTGGCCTTATTTGGAAATAGGGTCTTTGCAAATGTCACTGGTTAAGGTGAGGTCACACTGGATTAAAGTGGGACCTAAATCCAGCTATTGGTATCTTTATAAGAAGAGGAGAGAGCACATAAGGATACGGGGAAGAAGACCAGCTAGAGGCAGAGGCAGCCCCAAGCCAAGGCATGCCAGGCGCCCCCAGAGGTGAGAGGAGGCAAAGAAGGATCCTTCCCTAATGCCTTCAGAGGGAACGTGGTGCTGATGCCTGGAATTTGGACTTGTGATCTCCCACGCAGTGAGGGAAGACGTTTCTGTTGTATTAAGCCACCCACTATGCGGTGGTAAGCCACGTCACTTGTGGTTCTGCTGGAATATAAACAGGTAGAGAGGGGCTGATTCTGGGTCTCCCTCTTTGAGGAGGGCAGATGGAGTGTGGGGGTTTAGCCAAGAGGGTAGAGTTTGAGAAAATGAGAATGTTCTAAACTGGGTTTTCTGTCTTGGAAGCTGTGTTAGGCTTCTTCATGGAAATAGAACCAATAGGAATATATAAATGAAAGGATTTGTTTTGAGGAATTGGCTCATGTAATTACGGAGGATGAATGAGAAGTCCTATGGTCTGCTGTCTGCAAGCTGGAGCCCCAGGAGAGCTGGTGGTGTGACTGAGTCTGAGTTTGAAGGCCTGAGAACCAGGAGCTCCGAGAGCAGGAGAAGATCCTTGTCCCAGCTCAAGCATTCAGGCCAGAAGTGAGGAATTCCCCCTTCCTCTGTCTTTTTGGTCTTTCCAGGCCCTTAACAGACTGGACGATGCTCACTTGCATTGGTGAGGGAAACTGCTTTAGTCAGTTCACCAGTTCAGGGCCGATTTCATCCGGAAACTTCCTCACAGATACATTTTGAAGTGATGTTTTGCCAGCTATCTGGACACCCTGTGGCCCAGTCAAGTTGACACATAAGATTGACCATCACAGAAGCTATGGTTAAGAAGGGTATAACTCCTGCAGAGTGAATGGTGGAACTTCTGTGGTACACTGACGAGTGTGGGATAGGTCGCGTGGAACCCCCAGGCCTTCCTTCTGGAATTGTGTGATATGTGCCATGGATCACTTCCACATTCGTGCTGTGTTTTGTTTTAAAATTGTTTCCATTTACTCTTTTCACAGCCCCCTTCCCAAACTCTCATAGGATCCATAACATTCTCATTCTGAGAATCCAGTAATTCTCTCAGGCTTTCTAGAATTTTCTTTTGGTCTGTTTGGTGGGAAAGGGGGAATGGTCTGGAATAAAGGGAGGAAGGAAACATTGATTTTTTTGAAGAGAAATGAATTCTCTCCTTTGTTGGTTTTTTTTTCTTACATTTTTACATTTTAAGGATGGCAAAAATGTGATTTTCTTCACTAAAAGTCTGGTATACATATGGTATGTATTCACAGTTAGATTTAGGTCTGTAAAGGATGCTGGGGCAACAGAAGAACTGATTAGGATATCTGGCTCACATGTGTAAGGCCTATGCTCCACATGTTGGTTTTTAACTTTATTGTTTGAAATTTGAAGTCATTCTTGTAAAAACACTGACAAGCCTTCAGAACACTCTTCCTAGAACTATTTAACTCAATGAATTAAGAACTTGATAGGGAATCTAGGCTTGGGGAATGTCTGTATGTAAGAAATACACAATACAAAACACAGAGATGAGAAAAGCTATATTGCAGGTATCTAAATAGTATAAATTGTAAAATTAAATTTTCTCCAAAGCTCTGGAATTTGGAGTATTTTCATTTGTTGGTTGGGATTATTCTTCTCCAATCCTTCTAGGATTCTTTCTTATTTCTGTTCCCCAGCTGATCCCTCTGTATCATCTGATTAGTGTAACATGGAGATCTTCAAAGACCCAAGTTAGAAAGAGCATGAATTTCAGGGGTGCCTGGGTGGTGCAGTGAGTTAAGTGTCCAACTCTTGGTTTTGGCTCAGATCATGATCTCAGGGTTGTGAGATCAAGCCCTGCGTCAGGCTTCGCACTGAACGTGGAGCCTGCTTAAGATTCTCTCTCTCTCTCTCCCTCTCCCTCAGCCCCCCTGCACGGCTCACATGTGCTCTCTCTCTAAAAAACAAAAGAGAAAAGAAACAGCATGAATTTCAAAGTTGCTGGAATACAGCAGATGCCCCATTGAGTTCCCAAAGGCTGAGTTCAGAGAAGCCAAAGCTATTTCTGAGAGGTCACAGCTTCAGCGGGTTCTCTTTGCATTTCATCTTGGCTCCATATTTTCTGTTTTCTGTTCAGGGATAAAACACACTTCCAACACTACATCTGGCAGCACCAACAATTGTCAGGACTTGTGTGCTGGCAAAAGCAACGGAGCTGGGGGCAGAGGCAGGACCACAGAGGAGAAGTCACCATTTCCTGTCTGGAGGGCTTGCTGAGTATCAGGCACCATCCCAGCTGCTTTACCCTGTGTCACAGACTCCACTCATGAGACAGGTCATGTTATACCCATTACAGAGATGGAAGTGAAAAGTCAGGTTAACTTCCGCAATGTTGCACCTCTGGTGTCCTCAGAACCCCTGCTCTTCCTTCCTTCCCTGATAGTGACTCTCTCAAACTGGATGTATGCTACGCTGCATCATCAGGAACCTGGAGGGGGACAGAAGGTGGGAGTTGCAGTTCACCCTTACAGCCTCTACTTCCTTCTCATGAGCCCAGGAGGCGGACTCTCACCATATAGGTGGAAGACTCAGAGCACATTGGGCCAAAGGGACTGTGGAGAACCTGTCCCCCACATGATCCCATCGAGGAAACAACCTTAGCGTGGGCAGGCCACAGGGCTAGTCAGCTACCTGACATGCAGGGTTTTTCCACACCCCTCTTCAGTCCTTTAACAAGAAAAATGATTCCGTCATCCTACTGGAGATAATTTAACTGAAATCAGAACTCCTTGATACACTTTTGGAATTGTTAATTAAAAAATACATGCCCAACAACATTTTTACTAAGTACCCCAAATGGGAGATAAATTGTATCTTCTGCCTTGAATTCCCTTAGGTGAGACACATTATTAAAGCCAGAGAAACAGTATAACTATAGGCTCTGCAACATCAGTTAGGCTGAGGGAAAGAGGAGCCCCAGACAGATGGGTGAGTTTTCTTCCCCTTTTCATGTCGGGTCTTGTGTTGGGCGAACATCAGCTTTGACTCTGCCTCTTCTTGCTTTTATTTCTCTTGGAAAATCTCAACAGTGCCATGTCAAAAGGCTAGGACACCCTTCTGAACGATCTCAGTGGACATACTAATGTTTTTTAAGGGCCTCAAATAAATCCAGTTAAAAGGCTGGCATTCCTAGGAAGTGAATGTGAGTCATGTTTGCTTCTGTTTGGTTATGCTGTAAATCAAACTAGATTTTACATGTGGCACGTAAAGGGTGGACATTCTTGGACCGTGAAGATATGAACTGCCTTGTTCGGTCATGCCTGGTTCTTTGTTAATGAGGAGCAACATACAGTTCTCAAGAGTGTGTGTGTGTGTGTGTGTGTGTGTGCGCTCGTGCGTGTGCACGCCACGTGTGGGGATAGCCACCATATCCCTGAGGTGGCTGTGGTGTTGGCTGCCTATGTCATGGTGGCCACTTGGAAGGGTCCTTGGGAGGCATCTCTCACTACCTGAACTTTTGCTGTCCAAATTTGTATTAATAATTTAGATAAACATTTTGAGGTAGGGCAGGTATCCTTTGCCATCCAAACTCTTAATGCTTTGCTCCTCAACTTTTAGGAACTAAACAGATTCAGATAATTAAGTGTCCTTCTATGTCTGGGAGAAGCATCCAAATTCTTTCCATCCAATTGTATAGGTTTGAATATCAAAGGATTTGTAGTCTCTTTTTCTGGGCATTTCTTGACAACAAGGACAATATACATGAGTGGAATTTGGTGTAATGGAGAGGAGACAGAAGCTCTTTGTAAGAGATGGGTCTCCACTGCTACAGCTCCATGGGATGGTGCCTCCAAAGCTGGCCCTGGGAAGAAAGCAGGTGGCTGGCAGCTTGTACAATTTGAGATGTGCCAGGGAAAATTCCTATGTCTTCGAGTAACTCTGTGCTAAGCCTGAACTAGTCTGTCCAAAGTCACATGGTTAGTAAGAGGCAAAGCTAGGATCCAAACCAGGCGGCCTGACTCTAGGAGCTGTGCCCTCAGCCACTGCACAGCTGACTGGTGACCTTGGGCAAGTCCCTCCTCTTTCTGGACCTCAGAGCCCCTCTGTAAAATGGGGGTAGGGGGGTTAGACTTCAGGATTTCCTTACCTCTCACAGTCCTGGTACTCTGTGGCACTAGGAACAGTTGACATGCTGTTCTCTACCCAGAGCGATCCCAAGTTGGGGTAAGAGCAACACTTTGACCTCCTTCTTCTCCTGTACCCCAGACAAAAGGAAGACAAAAGGATGATGCTGCCCCTTGACATATTGCATAGGGCTTGTCATGAAAATTATGTCTGTGCAAAATGAAAAAGCTTGCTGGGGAGAACAGGCCCATAAATTTACTCACAGGGAAAAATTAATTTGTTAAAAATATATTTCACATGTAGCCTTTTTATGAGTCTGCCAAAAATTTATTATTCTTCTGCTTTATCTTTGCTCCTATCAAGCCTGGTTTCTAGGGCCAGTAAATACCATTGCTGGGTTTTCCAAAGCTGGTACAGGGTTGCAGAGGTGTGTGCACACCTTCCTGCCTCCCCCAGCGGGGCACTGGGCATGATGCAGGGTCTGCAGTGGCCCAGGCACTGGGGAATCTGGCTTCCAGTCCTGCACCCACCATTTGCCATCTGTGTGACCTTGGGCAAGTCACTTGGTCTCACTGCCCCTCAAGTTCCCCATTTATGAAATGGCATTTGAGGATAACACGATACTCCTCTGGGAGTATCCACCTGCTTTCTTCCCAGGGCTGTAGGGATGGGAGAGGCAGCCTGGCCCTTGGATTAGAGTAAGGACATTGGAGTCAGATGGGTCCAGTTATCAGCCAATAAGCCAGCATGAGTCCCTTCACCTCTCTGAGCCTTGGTTTCCTTATTTGTAAAATGGGAATAATGACCCCTACTTTAGAGAGTTGTTTCAATATTAAAAAGAAATAGGAGGCCCGGCACATAGTAGATAGTATATAAAAATTGAAATATGCTCTGGGACATGTCTTAAAAGAATGCTGGTTCTGCACAGACCTCCTGCGTAGACCAAAGGGACAGAGCGTGGTGGCAGGGTCAACATAACTACAGGCAGGAATCAGTTGCTGTGCCCTCAGAGACAATAGCTTCACAATGATAGTCAGAACATATTTATTGAACACCTACCTTATGCCGGGGGCTGGGCCTTAGAGAAGAGCCTTCCTCTTCTGCTGTACTTTCCCTAGAATGCCAGACATGACATTTTTTTTTTCTCCCATTCTAATGGTGCATTTATCTAAGCGTCCCCTGCAGAGGCCGTTAGCATATTTTTAAAGTGCATGCAGAACACCTAATAATTTAGTTGGGGAGCAGAGAAATAAATACAAATACCACTCATTCTGCGGGCCTCCTTCATTCAGTACCGATGGTACTAAGGAAACGGGCAGCCATCAGTTTCATAAACAAATTAGTGGACTGAAAGGACGAGAAGCAGAATATTCTTTAGGGTTCCTGGGCTCTCAGGTGATCCAGGAAATATCTGAAATGGTGTTGTATGTCTGTGCAAAATTACCTTTTTTGTGTGCAAGTGTGAATAACTGAGTAAGATGGTGGGTTTTACTGGGGAGAAAGTCCATGGCACTCTGCATATTCATAAAGGGCTGAAGCTCAAAGATTACAGTCCATTAATCTACTGAGTTATTATTATTTTTAGATAGGAGGAGATTGAAATAAATCGCTGTATCATAATATATGGAAGAAAACACCTCTCTTTAGCCCTTTAACAGCTTGAAAGGGTGCAAACTTTCAAGACTTCACCGATGAACGTTTTCAATTAATAGTAAATTTGCATTTTGTGAATGTGATAAAATGTGTATGACTCTGTATTAGAAACGGTTCCCAGCTCTGACAGAATGTACAACGCCAGAGCATGGGGGTTAATGCTGGCAATCCCGAGTTAACTCTCTGTTTGTTTTAGAGATAGCTCTGCAGTGCATAGAAATTAATAAGTAATTTTCTTAGTGACAGCCTGAGGCAACTGAATGAATCCTTAAATCCAAGTGTATGCAGTGTGGAAAGGAGAAAATGATTTTTATAGAGAGTGTCTATAGCAGTGGGGGAGGGGATGGTGCTATAGGGAAGCATCTAATGAGAATTCTCATATTTTAGTCATTAACCTAGAACAGGGATGTCATCATTCTGTCAGAGAAAGAGGGAATAAAAATCCCAGAGACCACAGGAGTCTCGAATGCCAAATCAGAATCAAAGTTTGAAATGGGGCTTGTCCTTGCCACAGAGGTACTCTGTGCTGTTCCTGGAAGTGATCGTCATCCTGCCATAAGGCACTGCACATGGGTAACATGCCTAAAAGTGCTGGGCCTGGCCCCAGAGGGCTTGCAGGCTTCGGGGAGACTGCCCTGCTGTGCCCTCATTCATCAGAGCATCTTCTTCAGCTGGAAATCCAGCCTCTGGAGTTCCAAGAGAGTGAGGAACATGGAGGAAGAGCATTGGTGGTGGTGGGGGCGGGGTGGAGATTGATATCCATTGATAGCAATCAACTTTTCCCCTCCAACCTCTTCATTCAATCATTCATTCATTGTAGAGGTAGAGACTCTAAGTCAGATAAGACCTAGATCCAAATGCACTTTTCTCATCCATGAAGTGGGAACTGTAATGCCTACCCTTCAGGGTAGCTCTTAGGCATATTACTGATGCAAAGCCCAGGGTATAAAATGTGTGCACAATAGAAGTTAGAACGGAAGGACTGTTAGCCCGTTCTAGGCAAGATGCAATCTATCCACAGGCACAGCTCCTTCCTGCCTGGGCTTTGCCATCCCATTCTTGACCCTCTTCTGCCCCTAGTGGTCTTCATAGGAATTCTCAGGAGCCTGCCCTTAACCTGGTTGAGGGATGATTGACACACCAAGGACATTGTTTCTGCCTAATCATACATATTGAAACTTTACTGAAATAAACATTTTCCTTGTGGAGTTTTAAATTCTGGTGAGAGTCCCAGCCACATGCCTGTGTCAGCTAACAAACTTTTCCCGAATCTCTGCATCCTTAGGAGTTCTGATCAGTCCCAAGACTGGAAGAGGGCTTGGAGATCCTAGTGGCACCTTGTCAAGGGAATGACTATGTATGTAGTGGTGGCTCATGAGTTGCAATGTCTTTCTCCATGGTGCTGTAAGCTTTTTGTAAAGTGTATAGGGCAATAGGGAATGAGCGATGCAATTGTCTCCTAGATGATCTTCTTCCCCACCCCGCCCCCGCTGTCCATTCCCACCACTGGCCAGGTGAGCATGGAAAGGCAACAGAGCAGTGTGGCAAGAGGGTGGACTTTGGAGTCAGGGTTTGAGTCCCAGCTCTACATCTTTTTTTTTTTTTAAAGATTTTATTTATTTGAGAGAAAGAGAGAGTGAGAGAGAGCACGAGAGCAGGGTGAGGGGCAGAGGGAGAAGCAGACTCCCCACTGAATACAGAGCCTGAAGAGGGGCTCAATCCCAGGACTCCAGGATCATGACCTGAGCCGAAGGCAGACACTTAATGGACTGAGCTACCCGGGCACCCCTCAGCTCTACATCTTACTAGCCGTGGGAACTGGTGTCTTATTTGATCTCCTTCTGCCCTCATCACTCCACCTTGGTTAATAATAGTGCCTGCCTCTTAGGGCTGTGATGCAGATTAAGTGAGGGAATCCTGGTAAACCCAGGACAGCACCTGATTCACAGAAGTGCTAGGTGATGTTGACACTTACTCCTATTTTGTCAGTCATCTGCCTATAACACTTCATTGACTAAGACTGAAAGTTTTTTAAAATTGTTTTTATTAAGAGTTTTTATTTTAATTCCAGTGCAGTTAATATATGGTGTTATATTAGTTTCAGGTGTACAGTATAGTGATTCATCAATTCTATACATGACTCAGTGCTTGTCATAAGTATACTCTTAATCCCCATCACTTACTTCCCCCATCTTCCCACCCGTCTCCCCTCTGATAACCATCAGTTTGTTCTCTATAGTTAAGGGTCTGGTTTTTGGCTTGTCTCTTTTTTTTTTTCTTCCTTTGTTTTGTTTATCAAATTCCACATACGATACTTACCTTTCTCTGGCTGACTTATTTCATTTAGCATTATACTGTCTAGCTCCATCCGTGTTGTTGCAATTAGCAAGATCTCAGTCTTTTTCATGGCTGAATTATATATATATGCCACTTTTTTTTTATCCATTCATCTATGGTGGACACTTGAGCTGCTTCTGTAATTTGGCTATTGTATTCTGTAATTTTGGCTATTTGCTGCAATAAACATACGGGTGCATGTATCCCTTTGACTTGGTGGTTTTATATTTTTTGGGAGACTGTGAGTTTTAACATGGCCTTTGAGTCCCAGCCTTAATTATTCTCTGCCTGCCTCTCCAGCCTCATCCTAAGCTCCTCACCTGGGGTCCAGTCCCATTTGTTTCCTTTTTGTCCCTGGAAAATACTCCCCAAGGACAGCTCTTTTCTGCCTGGTGCATTTGCTTCCCAACTCACCTCCTTGCGGCATGGGTGATATGTGCTACTTTTAGGACTTTCACATCTCAGGTGGAAGAGGTCTTTTCTGAGCATCAGCACGGGGCTAGGCCCCCTGTCATAGCTTTACAAAATATCCTGTTCTTTTGCTTCATGGCTTTTTCACTGCTTGTAATTATACACTTGCGTCTTTATGTGATTAAAACCCGCCTCTCCCAGTAAATTGTGAGCTCTTTGAGGGCAGGGGCAGTGTTTATTGCTTGTCATTTTTTCCCAGCACCTGGCCTAACTAGATGCTGGCTCATATATGGTGAATGAGTGGTTGAACACTTACCTTCTGAAGCACCAGCAATCATGTACATTATATTTATGTTTTGTTTCACTTTTTACAACTGTTTCCATTCTATTATCTAAAACATTTACAGCCCAGCCCCAGATCCATAGAGTGATTTATGCTGCTTTTAATGAGGACCAGCTCTGAGACAGCTTGCTCAAGCCTAGAGGAACCCCATGACCTCACCAAGTGTTTGACCTGGAGAATCCGATGGCACTGTATATCTATACTTTTTCTTGTTGATACTTTTATTTGAAGTAAGTGGGAAATAGTGATATCCTGGGGCACTATCTCATAATATAGATATGTAGGTAAAAAGCCCCAAATCTGGGCACAACTCAAGACATTTGGAAATTTCTGGATTTGCACTTTAAGATTCTACTTTCCTTCCCAATGGTGCATGAAGTGAACATAGTGTCAGCATCCATATCACAACATCACGTCAAATGCTCTTTTCACCCCCATTATTCTTATCACATCAGTGAGGACACCAGGTCTATTTTTTTGGAGGCTGTGCAGCTATAAAATTCAAGACATTCTGTCATTCATCAGAATGTTTCCAGCGTTTAGGGTGTTGCCATTAATTTTAACCTGCATTTTAAATTATATTGATTTAGGGATGGGGCATATTTAGTCTAATTCTTGAATGCTGTGTACACTGTTAGTTATAACAAGCAAAAAAATTTTTTATTAAAACATGATTAAAGAAGTGCAAAATACAGAATAAAAATATTACATAATCCCTACACCTTGAGATAATTACAGCTTGCATTTTGGAGTGTATGTAATTTTAGTCTTTTTTTCTTGTGTTATATGTACAACTATATTTATATACCAATTTGGAATCATACAGTAAATGCAATTTTGTAGCATTTTTTCTGAGAATGAATACATCAAGAACACAATTTAATATTCTTAATTATTATTTTCAAACTATAGAAAAACTTTTGAACCCAGAAAATTTCGAACATTTATAGCAAGAAGCACAACACTTATAAACCTTTATGTACGTGTCACCCAGGTTCAGCCCTATTGGTTCATCTGCCACTCTCTTGCCTGCCACAGAAGTATTTTGAAACAACTCTCCACCATCATATCATTTCCTCCATAAACATGTGAGCCTGGATCTCTAGAAGATAAGGGCATAGTTTATTAAATACACATCCACCTGTCATTATCTCTCCTAAAAATTAATAGTAATTCCTTATTATCATAAACATTTAGTCACTGTTTGTAAGCCCCATTGACTTATAAAAGATTTTTATAGTTTGTTCAAATCAGGTTCCAAATAAAGTCCATAAATTGCAATTGGCTAATATGTCTCTTAAGCATCTTTTAATTTAAAAGTATCCCTTTGACACACACATACACACACACACGCACACACACAGACACACTTTTTCTTTCTTGCAATTGATGTTAATTTGTTCTGTAGTGTTTCTCACAATCTGAAATTGCATCCTGGTGGTGTCCTTATAACAGATTCCTCTCTGCTTGGTATTTCCTGTAAATCGACAGCTAGCTCTGGCACTTTGCCAGGTTCTGCTCTGAAGTTTTGGCAAGATGACCTCATGTGTCGTATAGCATATTTCCATGATAGTATGTAATGTCTGATTGTCTTTACTTTTTTGATGCTGGTAGTCAGTAGTGCTTATTGCCTAATAAATTATTGGTGCCTGTGGAATAGTGATATTCTAATTTTATCATTCTTTCTGCACTTATTAGCTGCAATACTTCTATTAAGATAAACTCCCCTTCATTAACTATTTAGTTAGCAGTTTTCAAAATAAGGAGTTGTTCCTTAATCTACCTTACTCAAAGAAACTAATGCATGTTTTGTGTTCTTCGAATGCATGGATTTAAATATATTTGATGTGCTTCAATCCATTTTAATTAATATTATTATTAATGCTCAAATTGTCCCATCTTTGGTCAGTGGAAGCTTCTTCAGGATGGCACCTGTGTTCTCTGAGACACAATTTCATAGTCTTTGATGACATCCTTGCTTTCTGTCATGGCAAGATATTCTAGGCTAACCTTGTTCATCTTCTGTCCCAGCCCTAGAATTAGCCATTTTCCTAAGGAATCTCTATTTCTTTTATCGGAAAATGTTTTTTTTTTTTTAGATATAGGGGTGCTCATTGCTACTGGGTTCTTCATTGTTTCTAGTCTTTTCATTAGACAAAGACAGGGAAAATGTATTTGGTTAAACTATATGAAGTTGTCATGTTATTGGTTAAAGTGATCCAATATTGACAATTTCACATGGTTTAATCTATTTTTAAGAGAAAACACATTGAGCTGAAACTGATATATCCCAATGAGATTGCTCTTACCTAATTTTGTCAATCCTGATAGTCTGAGCCACTTAAACTTAGTTACCTGGTGGGGCTATTTCCTACTCATTGCTCTTCTTCTCTCAAGGGTATTCACTCATTCATTCATTCGTTCATTCATTCATTCGTTCATTCACTCATTCCTTGGTTGTATAACGGATGCAAGTCCCTCACTTGTCCACACCATAATTTATTTAACCCATTTACTTTTCTTGGATATTTTGATTCTAGTTTTCCTTACTGTGAATGTGGCTATGGTGAACATACTTTTTTTTAAATTTATTTTTATTTTTTTAATTATTTATTTGAGAGAGAGAGAGAGGTGCATGAGTGGGGGTGGAGGGTAGAGGGAGAGGGAAAGAGAATCTCAAGCAGGCTCCCCACCCAGCATGGAGCCTAACAAAGGACTCAATCTCATGACCCTGAGATCCCGACGTGAGTTGAAATAGAGTCAGACTCTTAACCGACTGAGCTACCCAAGTGCCCCTGTGGTGAACATACTTGAATATGAATCTTTGTTGTGAATTTCTGATTATTTTCTTAAGATAAATTTCTAAACTATGGAATTTCTGGGTCACGGGGTAGAGAGACCTTTTAAGGATTTTGGTACATTTTGCCAAATTACTTTTCTCTCCTGCTTCCATGACTGTTCATGCTTAGATTTTTGATCTAATTCTCTATTTCTTGTCACATGGATGTTTCTAGTTTGTACTTCCATCTTTTGCATATTAATACCTGTGTTATTAATACTACTACTAATAAGGAACATGCTGAACTATTTGTAAATAAATTAGAGTTTTTATTTTAAAACCATGCATGACATTTTCATAGCTAATTCAGATTTAGGGCCTACCTTAAAAACTCTGTTGAGTTCCTTCTTCACAGCAATGCCCTGATGTCTCTCCATTGCCAACAGGTAGTTTGTGTGGCTGAGACAACTTAAGGGCTGGATTCTAAGCTCGGGGAGAAAGTTCTGTTTCATGTGTGTAGATGTATGTTTTTTTTTGTGTGTGTGTACACATATATAAAGTAAATGCATATGTATTATAAAGTATTTAACTAAACACAAATAAACAGATTAATTAATATCAACTTGATTAAAAGACCAGGAACAACAGCTCACTAAGTATCAAAAATGTTGAACTATGCCTACATTATTTTGAGTTAGATAAACTGGAACTTTCCTTCCCTTATTTTAAGCTGTTTTAAGAAATCAAAGCTACAATATTAAATATCATTTTGTACAATAAAATAAAATAAAATACAGTCCTCCTTCATCTCCTGTAAGCCAGACATGGTACGAGATGAGCTTCCATGGCTGACAACATGGCTTGCAATGTTGCTGATGCTACAGGTTTTGAACTCACCTGGTCTGAGCCTCCCCTGTCTTGCACATCAACCATTGCTTATAGCAGGGCCTTCCTTCCCACATCCGCTTTAGTGTCTTCCCTAAGCAGTGCCCTCTGCACACAGCGGAGGCAGCCTTCCCCCTGGACAGACTGCACTACTCAATCCATGTGCTCTCTAGCTCCTCTTTGCCATTGCTCACAGACACACACCACAGAAGTCTTCATCAACACTTTTGGGGTGCTAATGTGCAAACAAAGGAACAGTCTGAACCTTTTGAAGGAGCCAGACCACTCCTTTGCATAGATTAAATGTGGTCAAATTATTTAACAGAGCTCTTACAACGTGTGCTATATACCGGAGCAGATTTCCACCCCAGTATCATTCTTGTGTTGTTTCTTGCTTGGAAGGTGGAGGAAGCCAGTGACTAATGTCCCCACATGTGCACCTGTTAGTATTCCTCACCAAGCAACCTGATCCTGTCACATCCAGATTCTGCCAGTGGTCTGATGTTTTATTCAGCACTGGTGGCTTGTCCCACTGGTGAAAAGGAAGTTCGAATAGTCAAGCAATTTGAAGAGATTAAAGAAAATGGAACACGTCTTTAGAAATGTGCTTTTACTTCTATTTAGTTTGAACCCAGTGGCAAGAGAAAAAGAATAAAGTCTTGCCTTGGAGGCTATTGATAATGCAGTGCGAGTGACAGTCCCAACGAAGGGGAGAGAGTATTTTTTACCATTACAAGGTGGAGTGTGCTGGATCTGGCTGTTAGGCAGGCCCAGCTGTGAATCAGTCATGTCTGGTATGATGGGGGGATGAGGGAAGAAAATGGGGCTTTGACATCCAACTCTTGTTGCTGGTGGCAGTGATAAATGGAGGAAATAAGCACCCTCCAAATCAGGCAGTCTGAGTCGAGAAGAGGCCCCATAATAAACCTTGGAGATACCTTCCACTGGAGTTTCTGTGAGTTCTCCATGCAGTATATTACCCCTGCCATTAATCACATTAAATCCGGAGAGCTGGGGAGACATAACTGCTCATTTTTATCATCTTGAGATGTACAAGCTGTGATCGTGACTTTAATTAACTGACTTGAAATAAGTTTATTTAGTCGCTTCCCAACTGTCTATGAGGTTCGCTTGGCCACGTACAGCCAGCTTATGGTTGAGATGGCCATCTCCTCCACACAGTCGTTTGGTTCAGTCAGCAGGAGAGGCTTCTAGGCAGGTTCTGATCTCTCCACGTCCAGAAAGTCGGGAGCCAACAAAGAACTCAGTTCCACCTTAGAAAGGTCTTTGCTGAAGAGAGTCCCAGAAGAAATACAGTCCTCCTTTTATGGAGAGGAGTGCGTGGTGGGGAGGAGAGCTGGGAAACTGGGCCTTGACAGAGGTGCCATCACTCAGGGGCCTGCAGCTCTTCATGCCCCTGTCTGTCTCTCTAAATCCCTTCAACACTTACATTCGGCATGACCTTCTTGTCTGTCTGTCTCTCCACTGTGTCTGCAGCATCCCTGGCCATAGCTTATGCACAGTGCGTAAGAGAAATCTCTGCTAGGGTGCAGTGAGGGGGCTAAGCTGACCTCAGTGATGATCCCTTTCTCCTGCTCCATCCATCCCCCCAGCCCGGTCTTCCTTCCCTCCCTTCTTTCTTTCCTTCCTTCCTTCCTTCCTTCCTTCCTTCCTTCCTTCTTCCTCCTTCCTCGGCTTTATTGAAATAGAATTCACATGCCATACAATTCACCTATTTTGAAGAGTGTGATTCAGTGATTTTTAATATATTCACAGAATTGTGCCACAATTGGTACAATCAATTTTAGAACATTTTAGAATTTTTAGAACATTTAGAATATTGCTAAAACCCATGCACATTAGCAGTCAATTCACAGTTAAGTTCATTTGATTCATTATGCGTTTGAAACCAAAAAGAAACCCTGTACCCATTAGTAGTCACCCCCTGTTTCCCCAGCACCCCCCTCCCTCTGAGCCTCTGGCAGTCACTAATCTACTTTCCATCTCTGTGGATTTGCTTATTCTGGTCATTTCATAAAAATGGAATCCTACCTACTGTGGCCTTTTGTGACTGGTTTCCTTCACTTAGCAGAATGTTGTGAAGGCTCACCTGTGCAGTAGCATGTATCAGTGCTCTGTTCCTTCGTTGCCATGTAACATGCTGTATGGAAACGTCATATTTTATTTATCCCTCAATGCCTTGATGGATGCTAGCCCTGATTCTTAATGATGGCTGTCACCTCCTCCAGGAGGCCTTTCCTGGCTTACTTTCTCTGTTTGCCACTCAAATATCACACTGTGTGGGCAGGGACATACCTTTCATTTCTCCATTCTTGCAACTTGGCTACTGGCCGAGCATGGGGTTGCCCCCCCGCCCCCCGGCCGCCTTAGCTGGCCCTTCTTGGTGAGTTTTTCCCATTTACATACCATCTATGTTATTGCTTATGGTGAAAGACTTATAAAATAAAGGTTCAGGCAAGAATATTTAGTAAACACCCATGTTGCTTCTAATCCAGATTGCTAAGGTAGTGTTGGGTTTCCTTCAAGTCCCTTCCTTGCTCTTTAAACAAAAAAGAAATTTAATAATTTTAATAATTTATATTCCTTTTGAAGATCAATCTTAGTCACGTGCCTTTCTCTCCCTTTCCTCTTGACCATCCATAGGAAACGCTATCCTTCTAGTCCATTTTGTCTATCTATATGAATGCATATGTGTAGTCATGAAAAGTATTATTAGTAGTATTTGGGGTATATTTTAAGTTTCCCATAAATGATGCCACAAAATATATATATGGCTCTGTAATATTCTTTTCATTCAGCTGTATGTCTTGACTATCTATCCATGTTGATACATAGACCTAGTTCATTCCTTCTAGCTGCCACATAAATTACACCTGTGCTATTTACATAATATTCTTTAAACTAACTTCTTATGTAAATTAATTTAAGAAGGAAACTTTGTCAGCCCTATAAATGAGAAATAATCATTACTTGCCTTAAATAATGATGCAAGGAAATAAAGAAATGCATGGTTATTAAAATTAAAGTACAAAGCATAAAAAATTGACCAGAAAGATATTGTTCCCATGGTGACTGAGAGGAGAAAGGAGGAGGAGGGAATATGGTGCAGGAATGTGATCTAAAGGGACATAAACTTATCTGAGATATTGTCTTTACTTATTTAAATGGAAGGCTGATATTTCTTGCCTTAAATATTGATGTAAGGAAATCTAAAAACTACATAGCTGTTAAAATTCAGACAGTACTCTGCAGTGTAACTCCTACTGTCCATTTGTGCAGCACGGTTGTGTATGGAACATACTCTGGGAAATACGGCTGAGTTCATAGTTAAATGTCTGAATGAATGCAAGATTGAATGCTCCGCAGTAGAATTTCAGGCGTCCTGCCAGCATGCTGGTGGTGAGCCAGGGCCAGATTGAAGGCTTTCCTCAAGTCCTGCCTGCACACAGGATGGCCTCAGAGTTGGCTAGTGTCCTGCCAGCAGTAATGCAGCTGACCCAGTGTAGTGCTTAACCAGGGGCCAGCAGTGCTTACGTGTTTACTATATGAATCTACTTCTCACGACTGCCCTGCTGGATAGTGCTCTTGTTATCATCCCCATTTGACATGTCAGGAAACTGAGCAAAGACAGGTGACGCAGATTGTCTAGGGCCACACCACTCGTGAGTAGAAGAGCTGACTCTGAGCGTGGGCTTGGTGACTTCAGGCTCTAGGATTTTGCCCTCTGCCCCATCGAGTCTCTCTCCATCACCCGGTGGGGCTGTGCAGAGCCCCTCCACTGGCCATCCACCATGAGCAGGTGGTCCTGGGTTAAAGGCCCCAGAGCAGACTGCATGTCCACTCCTGCTGAGGCCGTAGCCCTCCCACTGCCTCAGTGGGCCACCTCCGGCCTCACCACACCTAGTGGGAAAGGCCAGACTCAGATCCTGCCCATGACGGCAGCTCACCCAGACTGTCTCCGGGTCTCCAGGCTGTTTCACCATGTCTATCCCCTCCTGGTTTGACCAATGGTGCTTAGCCAGCAGCACTACTGAGCCCCCTATTCCCCCCCACCCTGTGCTGGTCCTTGTATGCTGGCCCCATCTCTTGGGGTGCACCTGCAGCCAGGAGCTGGAGTTCGAGCCAGAGCGGCAATCAAAGGGATCTGGCAGCACGGGGATCGGGGAGTTCCTTCTGTTGTATGCACAGAAAGCATCTCCAGGGAGGACAGTGGCCAGCGGGCCTACAGAGGGCCAGTTCTGCAGAGGAATAAAGAGGAATAAAATGCCTGCAGCTCTCACCCCCTCCGGGTGGCCTTTGACTGACTTCTTTGTCTTCTTGAAGGCTGTAGTCAAGGAATTTAACGGTGAAATCAAGAAAACCATCTTTTAAGGCAAGTTTTCTCATCCCAGGTGCATGAAATCAATGTATGATAAACAGTTTTAGTCTCCGTTCTTAAACCACCAATTCTAATCTCCAGATTAGAAATATTATTTCCAGAATGAGGGACCAGAAACAGCCGTTTATTAAATGCTTGTTAGGGGCTACAGATTGTAATTTGCTCTCTTATTTCATCTCCTCAGCCTCTCTGAGGGGGCTGTTAGCGCCCTTCCGGGGAGGCCACTGAGTGGGGGGGGCAGGCGAGGAGTCCAGGGTATGGAGTTAGGGGGTGCAGGTGCCAGGTCGACTGCATCGCTTTCAGAGAAGCCCGTAGACTCCCAGTGGCTGGACAGGAACTTAGAGTCACGGGAGGGAGAGGTGGGCTGTGCCCCAGCACAAAGCCTCGAGACAGTGGTGACCCCAGTGACCACTTGAAAGGTGACCCCCTGCTCCAGCTGCCTCGCTTGGCATTCTCCAGGCTTAGTGACCCCCACTTGTGTGGTATCGTGTACCTCATCTTGTACTAAATCTGTCAGGGTCAGCTGGTGGGAGGGAGCATGCAGAATCAAGCTGGCAGCACTATGATTTCCTGGTGAAAGGTGGCATAGTTCCGCGGGAAGGAACACAGGCAGAGTGAGCAGACGCGGGGGATACAATTGGGCCTTGATGAAGGGTCTGCAGTCAGGCAACCTGCCCTCTGCTGGGCCCTTACAATATCTTTTTTTATCTTCAGCAAAAGCACGTGCGTTTGGTATTCCCCTCGTGCTCCTCCAGACTCTTTGCCCCCTGGTCTGTGGTCAGCTCTGTGCCCCGGGAGGCTGTCTGCATAGACTCCTTGCTCTCTTGCTTCTGGCTGAGTCTGACCAAAGGGGAGTTCCTGGGTTAGGCACCCGGGGAAGGTGAGTCTTAACTTTCTCAGTCCTTGAAGTCCCCATCAGTGAAATGGGTACAATAGCCATCCATGCCAGTTTTGAGGACTAAATGAGGTGCTCTGGAGGAACTGTTAGTACGGTGCCTGGCACCCAGTAAATGCTCAACCTGTCCTTGCTGTTTTCTCAACCTTACACTAGATGACCTTGGACGGGGCTGTGCAGCTCTTTGAGTCTGTTTCTCACTTGTGAACGGATGCTAGCATCTCACCAGGCCTGCTGCGTGGGTTGAGCAGGATTCAGAGGCCCACTCGGAAGGATTAACTAAAGAGAGTTTAAGGAGGAAACTATTGACTAGGCTGAACCATATAAAATTGTTAGTCATCTGGCCATTTTTGACCTACAAACAGTAGTTTCATGTGGTTCAAAAGTATGGGCAGTGTAGGGACACCAGTAAAGGGATAGTGAAGAAACCAGGCTAGCAATGTGAAAGTCTCTAGCACCACCAGGCTAAGGGGAAGGTGTGAGAGCAGTTACCAGGGGCAGTCACTGGGGCTGTGGGAGAGGAGCTGGGCTGCAGGAGCTGTGACCCTTTGTAGAAGAGTGGGAGGACCACCCGGGGACCAACACAGAGAGAGCCGGGGGAAGGATCACCCCAGCCCGTCACTACTCTGCCGCTCACTTTCCTCCTGGTGCCTCCCTTTCGTCAAACCCAACCAGACAAGAGGGCAAGGGAGCTTGGATGAAGCAGCCCCTAGATGTCAGCCTCCTGCATGAGAGAGAGAGAGAGAGAGGGAGAGAGAGAGAGAATGGGGGGGAATGGGTCTGCAGGGGCAAGAAGGGAATCACCAGCTCCTGTATTCCTGGGGTCCGGCACTGGGTCTGGTGCTGGTGGTTGCTTCCTTGTCATCCTTATTATTGTTGGGGGTGGAAGGCCAAGTCCGGATGAATAGGGATGCAAAGGTAGAGTAACATCAAAGAAAGAAACAGCATAATAAAGGAGGCTTGGAAGGCTGTCCTGAATGCCACACAGCCTCCAGAGTTCCCAGGCTGGGGCCTGACACGGGCCACCACTCCTTGGCCCCCCACCTTCCCTCTGGCTCTCCTTCAGCTCCAAGGAAACAGGAAACTCAGCTTCCAATGCCCATTCAAAGCCCAGGTCAGGCTGGTGGTGTGAACAGCTTCAAGGTCTTTGGTAGAACTGGGGTTTCAATGGTAAATTGCTCCAGGGAGAGGCGTAAGGAGAAGCCATCAATCTTGTGGCATGTGCAATTTGCACAAGTTTGCAGACCTTCAGGACTTTTTCTGAGGAATGAAAAACAATCTGACCTGGATGAAATATCACAGACTTTTACGAAGCCCCGTTAAAATCCAAGTTGGAAACCCTTCCTGCCTTTGGTCGGTTCTTGGTCCATGCTTGGCACAGCCACTGTGTGTCTTCCTGACCAGCTCTCCTGTCATTCACCACAGCCACCTGCTTGCTTGCTGGGCCCTACCCGGTAGGCAGGGGGAGAGGCAGGAGCAATAGGGCTGTCTGCTGGCTGCAAGGGGCCACGAGGACGGCTTGTTCATACCCATGCTTCTCCATCTGTGATTTTAGTCCAGGCTCTCCACTCCCTGCCAGGACTGTGTGATCATCTCCAGAGTACCGTGCTTCTCATCCTGGCTGTACCTGGAAAGCTTCAGAAAAGTACTGAGGCCTGCATCTCACCTCATTTACATCTGAGATGGGGATGCCTTTGATCTGGAGTATGGTCTGGGTTCTAGGCTTGTTGTAGAACCTCCCCAGGTGACTCTAGTGTGCACCCATGCTTACGGGCCATTTGTTCAGAGTCCCCTAGACGGCTTGAAAACACAGATGACTGAGCCCCACCCCCGGATTTGCTGATAGTTCTGGGGTGGGGCTTGAGAATTTGCATTTCTCTTGAGTTCCTGGGCAGTGCTCATGCTGCTTGTTTGGGGACCACACTCAAGAATCATTGGCTTAGTGGACACTGAGGCTCAGAGAGTTGAAATGACTTGCTTGAGGTCAAATGCCCCTCAGTGGATGGAGAATTAAGTCTTTATCGCTCTCCAGGCCTGGCTCAGTGAGCCTGTTTAGAGGGCCAATATTTTCTTCAAATGTTTCTGGTATCAAATTATCACAGGGTCCAGATCGGTGCTCTCTATTCTGCTTGAATAGAGAATTCAAGTTCTCTATTCCTTGCTGTGGCTCATCTACTGATAAATGTTCTTTGCCATTGTCATACCTTTGCCCATTTTACAAAAATCTACTTCAAGAAACCTACAACATCCTAAGCTTGATTTTTTTTTTTTCTGTGTATTCCTCTAGCTTCACGGTCCTTAACCTCAAGTAGGCCTTCCTTCATATGCATCTTCAACTTATCAGCTCTCCACTCCATTATCGGTTTATTCTTATAGACCTGTGTTTGTCAGATCATAAGAATTCCTGAGAGGATGGGGGAAGGGAAGTACTTGTTTAAAATACTTCTTCCTAGCCAGATGTATCTCCCACTGTCATGAAGTGGGTTTAGAAACACACTGTAAGGCACTCATTGGCCTCTCTGAGCTTCCCTTTAGAAGTGTAGTCCTTCCCGTCTCCCTCATGGAAAATCCTTGGCATAGGCTCTGGAGCCCAACAGACCTGGGTTCCAAGCCCAGCTTCTCAGTCATAAGCTGTGTGGCCTTGGGCATGTTACCTAACCTCTCCGAGCCCACTTTCCTTCTCTGACAGCTCCACTTCTATACAATGAGGACTTGGGGAAGACTAAATAGCACACCTTGGGTGTGGGCACAGCACATAGTTTCTCCCTCCCCTGTGCAGGGCAGAAGCCGGCTGTGTGGTAGGGGCAGACACAGCTGCCATCAAGAAAGCACAGCCAACCGTGGACCTGCCTTCTCATAGGTGGGACTAGAAATCAGGACTTCCATTGCATCCCGTTGGACCCCTGTCACTCCTGGGTGCAGGGAGGACACGGGGCCTGAGCATAAGCAGCTCCCCACCCAAGAGGCCAGCCCTCACAGTCTGTAGCCCCGCTGTGCCCCTGCTGTCCTCTGGACTCTGGGCAGGAGGTAATTTCACGCCGCTGGCTCTCTGCACCCTGGTGATGGATGTGTGTAAATGACCTTGGCCCCTCCAGCCACCATCGACACACATGATGATGTAATTGAATTTGTATACACCGTAAATTTTATTAGAGGAAAGCAATCTAGTTCCAATTCTGATTCTCTGGAGTTACTGGATTGTATCTGAGGATAAACTCTCTGGTCAGCTGGGCAGGGACAGAGATCAGGGCCACGGCAACTCTCTCACTAGATTTCATTGGGCATGATAAACAAATGTGTGCAGCAAGTCCCAAGAGTGCCAGATGCCTCCAGCATGGTGGTGAGACTTAAGGGGAGGGACATGTGCAGAGACCAGTGCTGGGGCAGCTCAAAACAGGAGCTCAGCAGAGAGGAGTCGCTTTGTCTTTCATGTTTCACTCCCTGCCTTCTGTCTCCCCCACTGACCACCTCCCTCCTCTGTCTTCCATGCCTTCCTCCACGGTCTGCTTCCAGTTCTGCCCCTCTGAGCTGTGAGGCTTTGGAAAACAACTAGCTCACCTGCATGAGCTTCAGTTTCTTCATCTGTGAAATGGAATCAGTAATACTTATCTCAGAGGTTGTAGGGAGGGAGTGAGGTGATTACTGTAAAGTGCTGGGCACATAGTAGGGACCCAGTGCCTGCAAGGAACATTTCCTTTGCTTAACCCCCCTCTCCCCCAGCCTCAGGTGATTGGATGCCTTGTCTGTAAGATGCATATCTTCTAATTGCCTGTGAGTGAGGCTCAGGCCCAGTGCTCCTGGGTTACCATGGCCAGTCCTAGGGCAGCTGTGGTCGGCTGGGAAATTCCAGCACTCACAGATGTTTCTCTCATGGGACAAGGTGGTGAGTGACCATGGACAAGGGACTGGTGGTGACCAACCATACCACAGAGCTCATGGGAAGGAGGGGTCCTTGGAGACCCATATAGTCAGGGGAGGCTCCCTGAAGGAGGTGAAGGTGAGCCTGCCCTCCAGGTTGGGCCAGATGTGGGGAGGATGCGCACAGCACAGAGGCCAGACACTGTCAAGTGCCTTCCCTATGCCAAAGACCTTATGCGGTCATTTTATATAGTCCTTACCTTCACCCAAGAAATAGGCAGGCTTTCCCTCCTTGACAGTTGCTGAAACATTGGTGGTAATGAGAGGGTAGGTGATCTCACCCCAACAGACAGGTTGGCTGTTATATTCCTTATGGAATATAAGATGTGTAAATCCAAGGGCATGTGGCCAGTAAGTAGTGGGAGTGACTTTCTGACCTGGGTCTGTCCGAGCCCACGGACTCTGCTGGTGTCACCTCTCATGCCACTTATACACCCGCCTGCCCCCTGTGTCCACCAGAGGTCCTTAGCTGGTAGCCAGGCGAGGAGACAAAAGCCCCACCTATTGCTGAATAGAGTGTAGGTGGATCTGTCTGTAGGGGAGAGTCTGCCTTGTGTGCATGTGTTTGTATGTGTGTGTTTTCTTCACGGACAAATTTATTAGCAGAGGTCGATTCACTGAGAGCTCCCCTGTGCAATTAAGTGTTTGTTGGCTATGGTTAACTCCCTCTGAAGGATGGCCCTGATTGGGGCGGGAAGGAGGAAGACGTAAAGCCAATGTGGTAAGAGGTACTGCTCCTATCCCACCCCAGGGACAAAGGCCGCTCTTCCTCATGTGGGTAGTAGGGACTTGTTCACCCCAAATTTCATTTCCGCCCAAGTTCTTAGAAACACAGCTATTTCCGGAACACACTGGGGCAATGCCTATAGGTTTATGCACTGTTGTTTCTGAACTTGACAGAAAAAGTGGCTTTGATTTTGTTGAAGGTTTTCTGTTTTATTAATGTCGGGTTTTCCCTCCAGATAGGAAGGCAGCTCAGTGATGTGTAAAACCTCCATTTTCATCTTTTTTTCCTCAGAATTTCATTTCACTTCATTACCTGCTGCTTCCTATCTAAGGCTTTCCAGAGATGGATGGCAGTGTCCAGAAACCATTTTCTTATTCCTCTTATCTTGCTTGCTTAAACCCTGTCTCGGAGGAGCCTACCTCTCCCTTGAGGAGGCCCTGGAGTTTCACCTGATTTTGAGCCACCATCACACAGCAAACAAGTTCTATTTATCTTTCCAGAAGGCAGCATTTAAGGAGGTCTTTGGAGGTAGCATAGGGCATGTGTTCTGGAGAAAAACCTTGGTGGAGGAAGAAGAGCGTAAGCGTCAGGATCACATCGCTGTGTTTAAATCCCAGTTTTGCCACTTATCAGCAGTGAGACCCCAGACTGGTTAACCAACCTCCTTGAGCCATGATTTCTGCACATACAGCAAGGAAATAACAATGCTTTGCTTCAGGGTTGTGGTGGAGGTTAAAAGAGGGATAAAACTGAAACATTCAGCACAACGCCTAGCATGTAGTAGTTGCTCAGTAAATGATTCCTTTTTTCTTCTGTCTCCCTGAACAAGAAAACAAAACGTGCTCTGTTTAGTGCTAATCTTAGAACAATGGTGATGAGTAGGAGGAAACATCTCATTTTCCATGCCCAGTTAACTATTCTCCCAGTCCGCTCAGTGTCTAGAGTTGTCCTTGGCACAATTAGGCATAAAAGAAAAAGGAAGCTGGGCCCCAGCTCAAAGGAGCTGAGTAGGGATATAAATGATGAGGTGAGTGAAGTGGCTGGGGTGCCCCTCATGCTGGCCCCGGCAAGAGCAGATGTGCGCAGTGGGGTCTGGGAAGAGGCTGAACTTGAGCGTGCTAATGGCTTTGGGTTGAATTTGGCTGGGGAGAGAGAGAGTCTAGAATGGAGGGGGCAGTTTGGGAGGCCAGGCCACATTGGGGAAGTTATGTCCAGGAGGAGAAGCATGCAGAGTGGACACTGGAGTGAGCTATGTGGATTCTCAAGTTAGGAAGTGGTATGGGAACATTCGGTGGTATAGACAGTGCCTGGTACACACATGGGCTCAATAAGTAATTGCTGACTGCTAGCTGGATGATGACTGGTTGGATGACCAAGACTCAGTTCAAGCATCACCTCCTCCAAGAAGCCTTCCTTAACTCTCCTGCCAACCTGTCTGCTGTGCCTGCAGGGCCCCAGGTACACCTCTGTGTCAGAGGCTCTGCCCCACTGCGTTAGCCTTGTCTGTCTCTGATCTGTCATCCCCACCGGATGTTTCTGAGGACAGACTATGCTCTATCCTGAGCCTGGTTCATGGAGCTCATAGGTTAGATCAGGGCCCACAGACATGGATTAGAAGAACAGGGAGCAGCTCCTGGATGGGAACTGAGCAAGAGAGGAGGGAGGATGTTTGCAAAACTCAGAGGCCCTTAAGGGCTACAAATCAGACTATTTATTGCAGTATAATTATGGGCACCTGCAGCTATGGACCAAACCCAAATAAGTCAAGAATAGATCATATTTGAGGACATTCAGGGTATTTAGTTACAAACTGTTTGGAAAAAATGTGAACTATTTTGTAGCACTGAACAGTGCTGGATTCCTAAAACTGCCTTGGAAATCGTTTAGTGAATGCTGTCACTTTATGGGCATTGAAAGCCTGACACCAATGCCCAAGATCACTTGGCTTAAGCTCAGAGGGCATGGTGGGGAAGGGCCCAGGCTTCTGACTCCTGAATTCTCCTTGCTAGGACCCCTGTCTCATGGCAGAGCCTCTTCCTGGAATAAGAGATGTCTCATGCCTTCCCTTCTCTACAGTTTCAGTAACAATTTCTTGAGGACACACTGGCCTGTTATTCTCCATACCAGGCAGTCCATGTGGATTATCTCATGTAATCCTCATAGTCCATGAGGCAAGTATTATTATCCCCATTTCACAGATGGAGAAATCGAGCAATGCCTTCTACCATCCCAGGCCACTTAGCAGTGACCAGTGGAGCTGAGATTTTTTTTTTTTTTTAAATTTTTTTTATTGTTATGTTAATCCCCATACATTACATCATTAGTTTTAGATATAGTGTTCCATGATTCATTGTTTGTGCATAACACCCAGTGCTCCATGCAGAACGTGCCCTCCTCAATACCCATCACCAGGCTAACCCATCCTCCCAACCCCCTCCCCTCTAGAACCCTCAGTTTGTTTTTCAGAGTCCATCGTCTCTCATGGTTCTTCTCCCCCTCCGATTTCCCCCCCTTCATTCTTCCCCTCCTGCTACATTCTTCTTCTTCTTTTTTTCTTTCTTAACATATATTGCATTATTTGTTTCAGAGGTACAGATCTGAGATTCAACAGTCTTGCACAATTCACAGCGCTTACCAGAACACATACCCTCCCCAGTGTCCATCACCCAGTCACCCCATCCCTCCCACCCCACCCCCCACTCCAGCAACCCTCAGTTTGTTTCCTGAGATTAAGAATTCCTCATATCAGTGAGGTCATATGATACATGTCTTTCTCTGTTTGACTTATTTCGCTCAGCATAATACCCTCCAGTTCCATCCACGTCGTTGCAAATGGCAAGATCTTATTCCTTTTGATGGCTGCATAATATTCCATTGTATATATATACCACATCTTCTTTAGCCATTCATCTGTTGATGGACATCTTGGCTCTTTCCACAGTTTGGCTATTGTGGACATTGCTGCTATAAACATCGGGGTGCACGTAGCCTTTCGGGTCCCTACTTTTGTATCTTTGGGGTAAATACCCAGTAGTGCAATTGCTGGATCATATGGTTGGAGCTGAGATTTGAACCTAGTGCTCCTGATGCCTGAGTTTATGCTTTTCTAGCAGTGTCATGTTGAAAAGAATGACTCAGAACAGCACATATGCAGCAGTCACTGATGGGAACATTTATAATAGCAAATGTGTTGTGGCTGAGCAGACCACGCTAGAAAGAAATGGGTGCTTTTCATGGCTCTCTCTGCTCTCCTTGGCTTTTCCTGCCAGTAGCAATGTCTTTTCTTCCCAGATCCCTTTGGTCACTGATGTCACCAAACTGAATTTCTTAGTGTGGAAATGTTACGTTCAGGAATTGATTTTCCTGCATAATATTTCTTGAAAAGTTAATCGCCTCATTAGTCATGTTTACATTCTGTTTTTAATTGCATCTTCGAGAGCAAATGTATTCATTTTTCTCCTATGTTATAGTTCTCACTTTAACAACCTCTTAACAAAGCAGAAGATCAGAGCACATGAAGAGTACCTGGTTTTCTTAAAATATGCCACCTCCCAAAAATGTAGGGCCCAATTATCACTGTAGCTATAAGCTAATTATCAGATATAAAATGTGGATCACAACTAATTATCAGGATCTGACCTGATTTCTAAGTCATAGATTCCCATAAACTAGGTTACCATTACTAACAAAATTGAGATTGAAGTAGGAATTCCAACACTGCAGTAATGGGTGGGTATGAAATGTTTATATTTCTAACAAATGGCAAAGGCAAGAGATAATTTTTCTAGGCTTATGTCTGGTGAAATTTTCCATAAGTCCAGCTTCTGCAAGGCCTTATTAGTGGGGCCCAGATGATGAAAGTCCTTTTCATTAGCATCCAGAATCTTCTTTGTTTTTTGTTTTTGTTTTTGTTTTTTTCAAAAACTGAACACTGTATGCCTACTGTTTACAGAGCTCTATGCTAGATGAAGTGAAAGATCATGAGAAAGCTAAGCCCTTGAGGGCCCAATGGGATAGGTAGGAATGAAATGTAGTCCCAAATTCCTGGCAGGGGAGCACTGAAGTCCCATGTGGGGAGCTATGGATGAAAGCATCAAGGAAAGCTCTCGTCTGGCCTAGTAATGTTGGGACTCAGCTTTGGTGGATCACTAGGATTTATTAGATGGGAATGAATGTGCAGGAAGCATTATGGATAGAGAACATGGCATGAACAGATGCTGAGAGGGGGATGGAAAGACACATGGTGCATTTAAGGAATTAAAAAACAGAATAAGATCTGTGTGTCTATAGCAGAGGTCTTCATGGTGATGTAAGTTGGGACAGTGTGCTAACTTTGGGGAGAGCTTGCACATGCTGCTTTCCTGGGGAAGGATAACTTTTGTTGGCTTCTCAAAAAAGCCAGTGATTCCACAAACATTTTAGACCTACTGGCCTGGAGGACAGCTTTTGTGAACTGAGCACTGGTGAACCGAGGGAGAAACGTGGAAATACATGCTAGGACAGACTACAGGGGGCCTTACAAGCCAAGGTTATATAACTAGATATTATTTGGGACTCAGCTAGGGCGGACTGCAGGGCAGAGTAGAGATATGAGAGGCTAGGTAGGAGCTGGGCAGGGGCTGGAAGAGGGAGGGGGGCGCAGAGGGAGGCTGCTGTGCTTCCAGAAGGACAGGATGAGGACCTGGGCCAAGGGAGGGGGAGAGAGTAGAAAGTAGAGCTGGAGAAGGTTGGCGAAACTATGGAGGGAAAGGTGAAAGGGTTTGAGAGAAACCGGACAAAGACACGTGGCAGCAGAGTGTGTGAGCTCTGTCACCAGATGGCCAGTTCAAATCCAGCTGCACGGCCTCCCGCCTGATCACCCTGGGTAACTCTTGCCTTCTAGTGCCTCGGTTTCCTTGACTGTAATACCAGCTCCTCCCTCAGAGTTTTGTCGGGAAGGGGCAAGTGAGCAAAGTTCCGAGTACCTGCACTAGCCCATGATGAGTGCCCAAGGAGTGTCAGGTCTTATTTCCAGGAAACTGGCAGCTCCACGAGGGCAGGACTGTGGTGCTGCGTGCACGGCCGGCTCCCCAGGGCCTGGGGCTGTGCTTGGAATAAAACAGGGGCTCCATAAGGGTGTGTTCACTGCTGAATTGGATGACTCAGCGTGGTGTGGCAGGGAACTGGGACACAGGCATGCTCTTGGTGGAGGGAAGTGTGCTCATGAGCAGGGGACCCAGTAAGAGCTACTTGGGGACCCAGGGAGGTCCCAGGGGACCACAAAGCCCTGCCCAGGCTGCCTCCTCAGGCCTCTGTGTTGAGCCCTTGTGCCCTCAACATCATGTCTAGTCCTCATGGTGGCCTCCTCTGAGCATGGCAGGATGGGTATGATTATCCCATTTTCAGGTGAGGGACTGAAGTTGGGGCAGTGAAGAAACTGACCTGTTTATGAAATTCACTTGCAAGTGGCTGAGGTAGGCCTCGTCTTTGGGCCTGTGTCTTCCCCTTCCCATGCTGCTTCCATGGGTCCTTGATCTGTGATCTCCCAAATTGCCGTGGAAGCAATTAGTTTAATAAGAAAGCAGAATGTCCAAAGACAGTATTTTAAACAAAAGTTAGGGACTCTAAGTAACGTATAAATTCACATAGGAAGAATGTTTGCTTGGTAATGAGGTTAAGAAGAACATCGTCGCAGACAGCTTTCAGGAGGACCTGACATCATACCCTAGCCATGTCCCTGATCAGCTCTGCGGTCTTTGACAAACTGCTTAGTCTCTGGGTTTCAGTTTCCTCATCTGTAAGATGAGGATGATGAGCCCTCTTCGTGGGCTGTCAGGAGAATTAAATAGCATGTTTATAAATAGCTCAGCAAGAGTCCTGGCATAAAGAAAGAGTTCAATAAAGGGTTGTTATCATTTATTTTTGCATTATTATGCCTTATTTGTGCTGATAGCCTGGTCCCAAGGGGATATTGTTGTGACAGTGGAAAGGCTAGTCCTCCACATACAGGAGAGTAAACTTGGCATGAGATCAGGTGTGACAACCCTGGGGGGGTGGAGGGGGTTGTGCAAGGATGGTGGAGCATGGATCAGAGGAGGAAGGTCTCCCAAGATTATTAGCAAGGCTGCCCCACTGCCATCTTGCAAAATTGACAAGGAACTGCCTCAGTACAGTCCCCAAATTCCTCTTATGAATGAACATGCCCTGCAAGGGCAAGGGCTGCCTCAGCTTTTCCAGACCTGTGAGAGCCCTGGGCCTCCAGGGGGGTCTCATCTCTACCCCTTCCTGGCTGGCTGAGCCACTGGAGCCTCGCAATGGCAGGGCCAGTTGGGGTGACTGGTGTAATAAGTCCTAATGGATGCCTAGCCCAGCAGAGATGCTGCATGTCTGGCTGCTTGAGTAAGACTGTTGGTGTCTGGGCACATCCCCAAGGGCCTTCCTTATGTGGGATTTGGAGTAACAAAGCCTGTGGTTGAGCCGGGTACCTGGTGTGAACCAGTGGTGGGCAACACAGGGAAACATTTGGGCTTCAAAGACAAAAATACTGAGCTCTGGGTTTGAGGTTCATGGGTGTGCCACTTGACATTTTCTGAGTATCTCTTAGGACCAGGTCTGCACCAAGCCAAAGGAATGTGGAAAAGGATGAATCATGATCCCTGCCCTCAGTGAATTTCCGGCCTGGAGAGCATGGCAGAGAAGTGGACAGACTGTGACCGGACACTGGATCAGTGCTCTGGCAGAGGGAAACCCTGAGCAGAGGAGAATAGGAGACACCCCTCCCTCGGCTTGGGGACCAAGAAGCAAGATACCTCAGTGGTTCTCCTCAAAGACTAACCTCGATTCACATGGAAATAGTAACATCGATCATTTCCTCAACGTGAACTTTCCTGGATCAAATTCTGTCTTGCCACCAATGTGGTAGATAAACCTTCAAAGGAGAGGAATTAAAGGCAGGCAGCTAAATGCATGTGAATGGACATGTGAATGGACAGTTTCCTTTATCTGGAGCAGTACTCAGCTGCTAACACAGGTCCACAAATCCATTCAGCCCCCATGCTCTATAATGACGTGAAAGAAAAGAAAGGCTCAATCGAAGAGCCCAGCACTACAGAGACTCAATTTGTCCGTCTTTTATCTGATGTTCCTGACTTTCCAGATGGAGGATCTTCCAATTGCCCTGAGGGTTCCACAGCTGTGGATTGTGCAAAGGAACCTGGCTTACACTCCTGCCACCAGCCCAGCTTCTCTCCAGGTCTGGAGCAGGTGTTCTCCTAGAGCTGGAGGCCAGAATCCCCTGCACCACTCTCCTGGGCTGGAACCCCCTCCAAGAATACTCTCTACTTTTCCTTTCCTATCAGAACATTTGCCAGGCTATAAGACAAGAAGAAGACCAGAAGTCCTCCTCCCCAAGAAATCCCATCCATACTGTTACAGCCTGCTGGGACATGAACACAGTTGCATTCTGCACCAGGGAGTTGGGCCAGGGTGGGCCATGCTCTTTCTTGCCACAGTGCCTTTGCATGTGCTTTTCTCTCAGCCTAGAACTCCTTTGGCTTCTACCCTTCTTCAAGACTTGGCAAAGTGCCTCAGAAGCCTGTGTTTGCCCCCTCATAACATTGATCACACAGTAGTATTAAAATGGTTGTTGATACAGCAGCCTCCCTTATAGACTGGGAGTTCCTGCCTGCTAACAGTCCCCAAGCTATAGGAATTGCTACCCAATTATTATTATTGTTGTTGTTATTGTTATTATTAAATAGTGGTGGTGATAAAGAAGTGTAGAGAAAGAATTCCAAGTGAGGGCTCAGCATGAGTGAAATGAGTCAGGCATTCAGGGAAGGCCAGGAGAATGGTGGGTGTGTGCTGGGGGTCCCAGGCACCCAGTTTGCAAAATGCTGGGTGGCAATGATGTCAGTCTTCCCTAAACAAGTGAATGTCCCTCCTCTGAGAAGCACCTTATCTCTGTTTCCAAGTTATTGATTTCAGCAAGTCTCAGGTAGCAGGGAAAAGGGCCGAATTAGAGGCTTCCTGTCCTATAGGCAAACAAGAACCCTTGTGAGGGACTATATTATCTCCCTGAACTGCTCAAATACAATTATAAAGAACACAAGTACGTGATGTGGGTTTTAACTATACAGACAAATCAAGCCCCACCACCCTCTCATGTGGCCACTGAAAGATCATTTAATCTATTACTTGGTTCCATGTGAGCAGACTTCAGGAAAACAAATAATAAATATTTGTAATTGCTGCTCAGAAGGCCTCCCTGGCTGAGCAGGTAGGGCTGCAGACTGCAGGCTGGCTTTCCATTTCCCTTGCCCCCCCCCACCTCCCCGCTGACTGAGCCACACCCCTGTTCCCAGAGCTGTCCCAAGTCTGAGCTGTGGCATATAACTGAGCTGTGCGCTCACTGCCTGCAGCCTCCTGTTCCCCACTGTCTGTAAGATCATCACATGCTGGTAGGGTTGGAAGATTTAGGTTCTGGTCCTGACTCTTCTGTGTGATCTTGTGTGGCTCACTTCTCCTCTCTGGGCCTACTTCCTTATCCTTGACCATGGTTCTTCAACATGTTTTTGTACCTTGGATCTCTGTAGCAGTCTGGTAAAACTTTTGAACTCCTTCTCAGAAGAATGTTTTTTTAATCAGTAAAATAAAATACATTCGACTATAAAGGAAACTAATTATATAGAAATAGTTATCAAACTATTTATATACATGTACTTATTTATTAACACGTTGACAAAATCTAGTTGTGGGTAGAAGTAGTGATGCATATAAATTCTGAAATAGAGGTACACATAATTGATATTTTGAGATGTCGGTGATAACTGTGATGTGCCACCCAAACACCTGTGATTTCAGTTAGTCACAAAGTCCCAAGTCCTAGGCCCACAGCTTACTGTGGTCTGTGGCCTACGTGCATAATGAAGGAAATTCTGAATTGCTGTGAGATTAGTGAGGATAAAGATACAAGTGTTTCCTAGCCAAATTTTAGGAACCCCCTGCATTCTATCCATGAATCCCCATAGTGAACCCCTGGACTAGATGGGCTCTTCCAGCTCTGGCACTTTACTGTGTCTGACTCTGCAAGAGTCAGAGGCCACCATCCTCCAGCTTGAGCCCCAACCAAAAGGGTGAAAGGAGTAAGGGAACTTTCCCAACCCCATGTGTATTGAGCACCTGCCATGTGCTGGGCAACTGCCCTAAATTTTTCATATGCACTATAGTCCCCAGGTCTGGGTAAAGTCACTTCTCATCTTAGGAAAGGAGTTTGGAAATAAGTCATGTAAAGATTTTATTTTTAAGTAATCTCTACACCCAACGTGGGGCTCGAACTCACAACCCCGAGATCAAGAGTCACACATTCCACCGACTGAGGCAGCCAGATGCCCTGAAAATGAATCATGTAAAAGGTAAATATACAGAGACGCCTGGGTGGCTCAGTCCATTAAGCATCTGCTTTTGGCTCAGGCATGATCTCAGGGTCCTGGGATTGAGTCCTACATTGGGGGTCCTTGCTCAGCAGGGAGCCTGCTTCTCCCTCTGCCTTCTGCTCCCCCTGCTTGTGAACTCTCTCTCTTTTTCTGACAAATAAATAAGTAAAATCTTAAATAAAAGGTAAATATATAAATAGAGATTCAAAACCCTGGCAGAACTCTACAGGTCCATCTTTAACAGTTCCCCCAGAAGTCTGCTCTGAAATAGGCATTTCTCAATCATCACCAAGTCCTTCTGCAATATCTTGTCACTCTTTTGTAGGAAGTACCACCCTTCTATATCAATCCTGACCTGGAGTAAGTTCCTTTATCTCTTGAGCCTTGGTTTCTTTATCTGTGAAGGCGGCTGATAACGACTTCATAGGATTAAACAACACAATTATGGAGTAGTACATCTGAAGTGGTGTAGACACTGGTCCCATCTGGACAATGTAGCTGTGCCCTCTGGGTGCGACTCTTCCATCTGGACAGCTTGTGTTACAAAGACCCTCCAGGCCTTATCTCCTGATGCTCTGGACCTGGTCTGAAAGATGGAGCACTAACCATTTGCCACCTTACACCCTGTGCAGGGAAGGAGCTGTGAGCAAGGAGCAGAGCGCTCTGGTTGCTGCCCTTCAGCATGACGTGGCGGGGGACCTATGTGCCATGTGATAGGCCTTGCCCCTAGCTGCTGAAACTCCTCACTTCCCTCCCTAGCCCCAGAAAAGGCCACTGACAGTTGTACATTCCATTTTGCTGAATAAGTATCTTGGGGGGCTGTCTACTTATGCAAAAGGTTTTGAATCTCATTTTTCCTTTTCTGATTTCACTGGTAATAACCTCTGAAGCTTTAGGCTGGTTGCTTAACTTTGCCATGCTTCAGGTTCTTCCTCTCTGAAAAGTGGAGTAAGAATGTCTTCCCTGCCTATGGAGAATCATGTTGTAGCACTTACAATGAAAATCAAAGCAAAATAAAACCTAATCACATGGAAAGAAGAAATGAAGCTTTCTTAAATGGCTTTTGGGTACAAATGAAAATCAAAACCACAATTACAAGCTATTAATAGAACAACACTATACACCAAAACTTATGGAATGTGACCAAAGCTGTACTTAGAAGCAAATCCATAGCCTTAAATGCTTCATGATCAATGAGAAAGAATGAAAATAAATAAAACATTCAACTTAAGCAGTTAAAAAAAGAGAAATCTGTGGAAATTAGGAAGCAATAAACCATAAACATGGTAGAAATTATGAGAAAATAGAAAAACATTAGAATTTATAAGTGAATCTAAAAGCTGATTCTTTGAAGAAACCAATAAAATGGACATGCTCTTCTTAGATATAATCAAGAAAATAAGAGAGAAAGCACAAATACACAAGATTAAAGATGAGAAAGTATCACCATGGATATGGAATAGATTAAATCAAATTACAAGAGAATAATACAGCTCTAAGCTAAGCTATCTAAGCTAAGCTATTAGAAAGTCTCTGAGATGTACTACATTCAGAAAAATGTATATTGAATTTGACTGAAAAAGTTAACTTGGTTAACAGTATATTCATTAACATTAAACATTATTCATTAAACATTATTTTAAATTACTTCCATGGCTGTTAGCCAAGTTAACTTTTTCAGTCAAATCCAATATACATTTTTCTGAATATATATATATATGTGTGTGTGTGTGTGTGCGTGTGTGTATGTGTGTGTATATGTATACACATACACATATATATACATACATATATATACACAAATACATATATATAAAGTTTCAGAGGAGGCGCCAAACAGACCTAGGCAGGGTTTTACTGGAGCAGCTGAGTGGATGAGGCAAGACACTGAGCAGCCAAAGTGGAAGGCATGGGGGGATCAGAATGAAACCATGTGGCCAGGGTCGAGGGTAGGTGTGTGGGAGGTGAGGGCAGGTGAGGGCGGCCTGGGACAGATTGCACCTGGAGATCAATCCCCAGTGTACTTTTGAGACTCAGGTCTGGCCACCTGGCTCCTGCCTTTCTCTATCTTCATGGTCATCCAGGCAGATAGCCCCTCACCACCTACTCACCCCCAAGTTTCATGACTGTCAGGGAAAGGGTTTTGGAAATCTGGAGCACTTGTACAAATGCAATTTTAACAGTCATTAATAGGAAAGGAATGCCCTTGTCATGGTCAAGAAATTGATTCCTACAAAGCTATTGTGTTGATAACTTCAAGACTTCAGGTGCTTCCTATATGCTTGAATGTGTTCCCTGGAGAGGGGATGTCACAAGGGCTGGGGCAGAGGCAGATGCAAATCTGCCTTTCTTTTTGGGTCATCATCTAGCCTTCACTGGCCTCTCAGACTCTCCATAGAATCTCTCTGGAACCAGGAGACCAGAGGCGTTGGGATTTAAAGGGCCCAATTCCCCGGGATCATTAAATGCACCACCATTCATCTAAATGATGCTGTTGGCAAATGTGGCCTTGGGAGTGCGGGGCACCAGACCCAATGAGTGATAGAAAGCTGTATGGGAATATTTGATCTTAATTGGCTACTTTTACTATCCTATGGAAGGATTAATCTTGTATGCTCTCTTCAGCTGTGCTGTAGAGAAGGGAACAAATAGTTACCAAGGTCTCATGATTTGCCATCCATTTTATATTCACTATCCCATATAATGCTCACCATCGCCAACTGATACGGAGTCGTTATTATGCCCATTCAACAGAATGGGTAACCGAAGAAATTAAAGAACTTATAATGGTCTCTTGGCTAGAAAGTGGCAGGGATGTGATTTATACCTTGAATTTAAGGTCCTTGATTTTTCCACTCCACCATCCTGCAATTTTCCAGGTAGGCACAAGTCCAGAAAGAATATTTTCCGAAATGTTCCATCCTGTCCTCTGTGGCACCCGTCTGGGAGCCCAGAAGCAGCCTGTCTGTTTTGGGGAACAGATGTGAGCTGGAGAAGCAGTCTCTCTACTTCTAGAGGGAGGCTACACAGCCCCTCTCCTGGTGTTTTTCCAAGACTCTCTCTCCAATCTTTCTCTGATGCCTGAAATTCTGTTTGCAGGCATCAAACTTGTTCCATAATGAGAGAAAAGGCCAAGGGAAGAAACGGCCCTGTGAAGGAAGACAAATGGCTGTATATTAACGTTAAAGTGGGGCTGATTTCTAGGCGATGCTCTCCTGGAAGAAATTTTAGACAGGAAGATGATTCGGGCTGAAGGGACCAAACCTCTTATGTAGGAATGTTTTTATCAGAAAGGAATAGGTGCAAACAGGAGAGGCTGGTGATTGACAAGACAGACTCTTCCCATTTTTAACTCTGCCACCTTGGGAGAAAAAACCCTGTACTTAGGCTCCTGGTATTTAGTTAAGCCAAAGGTGTAATATGTTGTCAGCTTCCATTCATCTGTGATCACTATGACCTCCAGATCACCTTCCACTGTGCCGCCTTCATTGCCCTTCACCCACAAACACTCACAGATACTTAGCAGTCAGAAAATGATGGAGAGGAGGTAGGCTGTGCATCGCTGTTCTTTCTCCTTCTGTGCTGATCACCCTGGACCAGTTGTCAGCAGCCCTCCTATCACTCACATTTCCGTGGCAAGGAGTTTGGTAATTTATCATCCGTGTATTTTAATCAGAGCAAGAGATGCCTGGAGTGCATTTCATCAATCTTGAAGGAGGAGAAGTTTGACCCCCAGTACTTCCTGCACCCCCCAGTCTGTGTGACTCCATGATGGATTACACAAGGTAACGTGGGGTAACGGGAAGGAGCCTCACCAGCTCACAGAGGGATGTGGTAGTGTTACATAGGCTCACCGGCCCTTAGCCTCCTCCTCTCTACACCAGGGACACTGCCTCCTTGGAGGGCCATCCATGCACTGGCACATGGTTGGGGCAGAACGGTTTTGGGTTCCTTACCTCTTTCAGTTCTTGTTTTGAGAACAGTTACTGCTGTTTTTCTCTGCAGCCATCACGTTCTTGTCCAGCTATCCCGCTCTGTTGTTGGGGCAATGCACAGCCTTCATCCGCTTCAAGCTGGTCTCTGCAGTCCTATGTCAACACTGCTGCTTCAGCCTCAAGAGGGAACCACCATACTGAGAACCTACTTTGTACCAAGTGTGTTACATAAATGATCTTATGTAAACCTCCAGGTAGTCCAGGAAAGTAGGCATTGTGCCCATTTTAGAGGGAAAGGATGGAGTCTCGGAAAGGTGAAATGATTTCCCAGTGATCACACATAGTCAAGAGGGATGAAAATTCGAGTGTAAATTTGAGTATGCCTGACGATTAGATGCCTGGATTGCAGGGGCTGTCACTCCCTCCGATCCCAAGGGCTCCCCTTTGGTGGCCGTTTGAGGAAGGGCACTTTCCTGGGAGAAACGGGGCTGCTTCTGTTGTTGGCCTCACTGGCTTCAGGTAATGGAAATCCTGGAATACTTGAAATAACCAGTCTCCTCACTTCATCCTGCTGCCTTCCTAAAAACAATACAAAATAGTGACACGCATTCGGATGCCTCTTTCTTGTTGACATGAAGGCTCTTCCCTTTTGGCAGAAGTGGTGTCTGTACAGTCTTGACACTATGTGCATGAGACTTGTTTGATTCTATTCCAAGCTCTGGGCTGGCACTGCGGACATGGCTCTATTGCTCTAGGACTCCCACGCCTGTGGCAGTGGCAGACACATATTCAGATACTCCTCAGGAGATGATTTCAAGGGAGGCAAAGGTCAGGTTCAGAGGAGGGCCACCACTGCAGTTATGCAGAAGGCAGGGTTTGTTCTGGTCATATGTTTCTGTGGGCACCCATTGCCGCCAGGTAAAGTGTAGCACTGAAGTTTGGTGGAAAGGGCCTGGGGCAGGGCCACCTGCTTTTGAATACCATCCCTACCTCTTATAAGCTCGAGGAATCTGGACAATTCACTTAACTGCTCTTGGCCTCAGAATCTTTATTCCTAAGTAGACTCAAGGAACGCTTTCAGAGTGAAGGCCTAGATAAACTGACACCTGGAGGTTCTTAGCACATTGCCTGGCACATGATAGACTACCCCAAGGCTCTATATGGACTGTTTACCTCTAGTTTATGCCTTTACCTTCTTCCCATCCAGAGAGACTTGAAGGTTCCCTGAGTACTTGGATTTTATATGCATTTGATAGTAATATGCATTGTTTCTCTTTCCACTGAAGAACTATACATGTTTGTTGAATCGGAGTCTACCTTGTGACAGTTTGCTTCCTGAGAAGCATTAGCTGGGGCATGACCTTTTTGAATCATCTTGATGGGATGACTAATTTCTGATGGACGGCCAATTTCTATTGGGATGTCCGGTTCCTGATGGAATGGCCAGTGTCTGAAGATATGGCCAATTCTTAATGTGATATCTAGTTGATAGGAGGTCATTTCCTGGTGGGAGGCCTAATTTCTGCTTCAAGAAAGGGCAACTATCATTTATTAAACATCTGTTATGGACCTTCCCTGGTATAGGGAATGTATGAATTATATGGGATTTAAAGCATTCTATGAAACCAGCACATAGATGGCAAAGAGTGAACAGCCTGTCTTCTATGTCATATTGCCTGGTTTAAATTTCATTGTTGCTACTTCAAGCATGTGACTTAAACACTGTATGTCTCTGTGATGATAATAGAATCTCCATCATAGGGTTTGGGGGAGGAATTGTCTCTTGCCACATAGTTCAATAACATTTAGCTGCCTTTATTTTTGTCCGTATCTTGTAGACAGGGAGACCGGAGCTTGGGAAGTTACAGTGAGGGAGTCTTCCTCTTCCAAGAGGAAAACTCAAATTTAAATCTTGCCTGAGATCAAGTTCTGGATCTCAGAATTGTCCTATATTCATTTTCAGTTCAAGCCAGCTTTTGCAATGTGAGGAAATAAGCCTCCCACTCAAGGGGAGTGATGCCCATGGGGCCGTCCTGGGTACAGCATGACACTGAGACCAGGCTAATGGCAGGGCCACAGTGGACCTCTCCTAAGTATAAGTATAGACCTCTCCTAAGTCTAAGCATAGACTGGTAAGACCCCCACAGAAAGCAGACCCCACTGGTGGGGAAGGGTAGAGTTCAGGGTCTCCATAGGTTTCATGTGCAGAAACTGAGCTTGACTGATGCCAGTTGGCTGTATGAGAAGTGAGTTATGACCATCCATTGCTATAAGAGTGACCCTCAGCTCTTATGCATTATCTCTTTTGCTCCCTTTAGCCATGCTAAGGAGGTATAAGAAATTTACCAGAAGAAAGCTGAGGTCAGAGAAGTTCACATCTTGCTTTATAGCACATGTCAGCAAAGGCAAGATTTGAACTTGGGTTTGTTGGACCCTTTCTCCTGTGCTCTCCTTGCACCCATACTGCCTTCCTCCATGAAGGTAGGACTATAGGACCATCAGAGGGCCAGGAGAGGGTTCTGGCAGGAGATGAGCTGTTGGCAGTAGACGGTCTATGATCCCAGTAAGCAGTTAGGTAGAAAAAGCTCCATAGGGAAGAGGAGAAATTGAGCATGGTATAGAGTCTATGATAAGAGGATACCTCAGCCTGAAAGGGCAGGAAAGCTGGATGAGGGCAAGACTGATGACCACAGGCCTTCTGGGATGCTTGGGCTCTCAGCCCACATGGACAACAGCGGGAAGGTACTCCATAAACCTGGCTATCACTCCTATTCTCAAATAACCAGGTCAGGTCAGTGGCTCTCACTCTCTCTGGCCCCACAGTCAGTATGTTCCTGGTCACCTATATTTGGATCCTGCTTCAATGCCAAAGCCCTGGCCTTCACCCACCTTAAGTCAGGGGATCGCATATTTGTGGTAGGGGAGTGAGTGAGTAGTGATCTTGAGAATCTGCAGAAAGCTATAGACTCTTCCTAGGAAAATATACTTCCTCATAAATGTTACATACAGTTTCAGAGGGTATCTAGGTCCCATGGGATTTCTCTATCAATCCCAGGAAAGTCTATAGATTTGCTTATAAGTTTTGCATTAAACTAGTAGGTTGTACTGGTGGTTGAACAGGAGTAAATGGGAACAAACAGTTTCATGTGCAGTAATAAATAAACATAAAAATAGATAAAATATCTCATACAGAATAAGAAATGCGCAGTAGTTATGTGGAAAACTTCAGAATCTTATGGAGAAGCAACAATGTAGCTGTGAATATATTCTTGGATGCTAAGAGTCAACATTTAAAAATGTAAATTCTTCCACTATTAATCATTAGATTCTAAGCAATCTTTTTTTTTTTTTAAGATTTTATTTGTTTATTTGTAAGAGAGAGAGAGAGAGAGAGAGAGAGAGAGCACACGAGCACAAGCAGGGGGAATGGCAGAGGGAGAGAGATAGGGAGAAGCAGACTCTCCACTGAGCAGGGAGCCTGTCCTGGGACTCGATCCCAGGCCCCTGGGATCATGACCCAAGCTGAAGGCAGACGCTTAATCGACTGAGCCACCCAGGTGCCCTAGATTCCAAGTAATCCTAACTGATAAGACTTAGTTGTTTAGGTAGGGGAACTTTCAAAAATGATACTAGGGTTCATTCAGAACAGATGCTGGCAAACTATGACTCATCCAAATCCAGCCTACTGCTGTTTTTGTAAATAAAATTTTATTGGGATACAGTCATACTCATTTGTTTACACATGACCTGTGGCTGTTTTCCAGCTACAAAGGCCAAGTTGAGTAGTTACTATAGAGACTGTGCTACCTACAAAAAGCCTAAAATAATTACTGTCTCTTTAAGAAAAAGATTGCAGGCTTCTGACCCAGAAAATTAAACACATGGAAATATCTATGAAAACATAAGAAAAGGTTGATATGGGCAGACTAGCCTTACCAAATTTCAAAAGGTTTCATAAATACATACTATTTAAATTAGATTGGTATTGGCATAAAAAGAGAAAATTGTTCAGTACAGCAGAGGGTGCAGAAATAAGTCCAAATATTGGGAGAATTTACCTCTAGTTTATGATAGGATGACATTTCAGATCGGCAGGAGAAGATGAACTATTCGATAATCTGTGTTGATATCTAGAAAGAAGAAAAAAATCTCAATTCTATCTTCATGTCTTACATGAAGGAAATTCTAGATGAATACAATATTAAATGATGATCAATGGAATCCTGAAAAGGCTACAAGGAAACAAAAACTACAAAGGAAAGAAGGTTCATGTGTTTTACTTAAAAACTGTTTTTAAAGCCTACCCAGTAAATTTACTATAGTGAAGCCAGAAGGCACATGAGAAACAAGACAAAGTAACCTTGTCCTGGAAGACAGAGCTTGAATGCAAAAGGAGCCAACAAATCAATGAGAACATAATAAAACAACCTAATAGAAAATCAGCAAAGAGCATCAACAGGCAGTTCAGACATACACAATAAAGAAATGAAAAATAGCAAATAAACATATGGAAAAATGCTCATTCTTCTGTTGATTAAAGAAGTGTAAATTAAAACAACTCTGATATATCTTAATTTACCTGTCAGATTAGCAGATTGGCAAAGAGATGAAAAGTGTCAAGGGTGTGTGGAAACACATTTGCATACATAGTTTGGAAGGAGTAATTGCAGTCTCGTCAGAGGGCAATTTGACTGCATTTATGAACACTGTAAATGCACCTACACTTTGGCCTGGCATTGCCATGCTTAGAAGATTATCTTACGGGTATGCTCAAACACACAAAAATACTTGGAAGAGGAGATTAATTGCACATTGTTTGTATTAGTAAAATAACAGGAAATGACCTAAAAACCCATCATTAGGGTTTCATTGTGTCAGTGTTTCGCAAACCTGAGTAATGTACTGATCCAGTTAAGGGAAAAAGAAATTCTCAGAAACCCTTTCTGTTGAATTTAATTATTTTTATTATGATGTTTCTCCAAAATGTGGAACTATTGAACTAAGTACAAACCTCATAGGTTGATAGTTCTTATAATTCTATAAATCAAAATCAAATGTATAAATTACGTGCAAGTGCAAAACCAATAAAATTCAAGTTAACAATATTAAGTTTATAAGATGTGTGGTATATTCTGCTGACACTGAAGTGTGGATGTTAACAGTGGAGTTGTATAGACATGGATTCAATTTTATATACAAAATCTGTACTTTCAGTTCAGTACCTAATGAAAGGAAGCTCTGCTTACGTAAATGGGCTTTAAAAACTATATTAATACATTTAAACTTTGCCTGTTTGTCCAGGCTATTTGGATCCATGATTAATAAAACCCTTCAAATGCTGTCATTGATAATCTCACAAAGCTATCCAGTTTCTTTGAAGATAAAGTTAGCATCGTGGCTTATTGAAATGTGAACTAAATAGTATTTAATCTAATTATCATGGGACCTGAGGGCAGAAACATTCTTTCTGGGGTATTTACTTCCATGCTTGTTGCTAATGAGTTGAGGCACACTGTCCGGACACAGGCTCAGACTGCTGTGGAGGGTATTGCTCGAGCTCTGTTTTTGCCTATCCTACCTGGAGGACTCAATGTCCCCCCTCACTTGTCTCCTTTCAAATTACTCTGAAATCTTTGTTTCCGTGGTACGTGATGTGGTGGGTCTTCACTTGCAGTGGCCCTGCTGGTAAACACAGATGACTGTGCAGCAACTTGGGATGGTTCTTGCTAAAAGGTAGTCATCCGGATGATCCAAAACACGGCTTTTATTCACTTACTCGGGAGATATCAGCAGAATGAAAATGCAGAATCAGCGAAGTCTGAGTGGACTACCAGGCTCGCTGTAAGGTGGTGAAATCTGAGAGAGAAGGCAGGGTGGGGGTGGGAGGAGAAGGTACTCCCAACTCCAAAGTCACAGTCACAGGAGAGGTTTCCTGGGCAGGCTTGTAGTGTGTGTGCTGACAATGTGCCTGAGCTTGGGGACAGGACCATGCGGGTTCAGGTCTGGGCTTGGCCACCGACTCACCAGCTGACTGGTCTGGGGCTTGCAGGCTGGTGAATGCCAGAGCTGGCTCTGTGGGCAGTTTGGGCCTCAGCTCAGTGCCACTCCCCTCCTTCTGCCAGGCCTAATGGACCCCTGCTCCTCATTCATGATGCCACCAGGCCCCCTGCCAGTCAGGGTCGCCTGGGCAGTGGTCAGAGGCAGTAGAGGGATGGGGGAGAGGTGCACCAGGGCTCTCCTTAAAGCATCTCTGGATGACGCAGCTCTGGGCCGTTAAGTAGATGTTGGCAGAGAGCATTTAAGCATTTAAAATCCTTACATCAGATGTTTTCATGCACTTCTCTGCCGAGAAGCACAAAGGGTGCTTTAGCTGTGGTTATTTACAGCCCAAAGAAAGTGGCTGGCAGTTCGAGGGAAGCCAAGGGTTTTATTTCTCACTCCTGTTTTCCATTTCTGTGATTTATGGTCCTTAGGCCTGGCAGAACTCGCCTGGAAAGCTCTGAACTCAGTCCACTCCTGCCCTACCCACTGTGGAAAGCAGGCCCTGTTTCTGGAGGCTTGGGAAGGCATAGGGGGTATGTCCTTGCCAGAGGAAGCCCAGATGCTGGTCCTGCTGCCCAGGGGTGGCTGGTGAGTCAGGCTGTCCTCCTCTGTTTCTGGCCCTGGGAACACCAGCCCCAAAGCTCTCGGCATGAAAACTGACGTCAAAGCTACCGTCTGCCATTTGACCTCTGATTTTCCTTAGGTAAAAATATTTATTTTCCAATTTTTGGAAATTGGAGCCCTTCTGCTCAGGGCTATTATTATCCATTTTTGTCTTGATTCTTTGGCACTTGAGTATCTGAGGGGTATTTTCTCACCTTGCCTACCCCCTGCCCATGGTGGTATCAGACAGAAGGCCCAGTCTGGGGTATACATCGGCCTGGGTATTGACCAAAGGTGCCTGTCCCTACTGGGCGGTTCCTCAACAGCCTGGGTGGGAATGGTTGTGTTCTTGGCACATAGGAGGCATTTCATAAATGGCTGCTGAGGGAATGGAGGAGTGAGGGATCCCCGGTTTTCTGGGCCTAGCTGCAAAAATGCAGTTCTGCCTCCCTGCCCAAATTGGTACCTTAAACTATGTTCATAGAGGTGTAATAATAATAATATTCATAGTAATACTCAAGGTAACCGGGCACACACTTTGTACCAATCTCTTCTAACACACACGACCACCTTGTAAAGGAGGTATTCATATGACTTCCATCTTACAGATGAGGAAGTCGAGGCACAGAGGGGTTAAGCAATTTGCACCCAGTCACAAAGTTAGTTAGTTGCAGAGATAGGATGCAAGTTCCATTTGACACCCTACCCTGCACTTATGGCCACTATAAGATGCAATCTTCTTTCAGGTCATCTGAGTCCCTGTGGATAGTAAGAGCTCTCATGGTAGGAGCCCACAGGGTCTTCCTTCTAACCCCACTAGAGTAGCTTCCCTGGCTTCCCTAGTCCAGGGACTCTTTCTGCTCTGCACCTCCTGCCTGGAGCACTCACCTGCCCAAATCTTTCTGATACTTTTCATGGACGCATGTCTCCCCCCTCATTTTCATCTTCCTGGAGCAGAGGATGAGGCTTCAACTCTGGGAACCCCAATCATGTCCTGCCTGCCACACAAGAAGTTTATCATTTTTTTAAAAAGATTTTATTATTTATTTATTTTAGAGAGAGAGAGAGAGAGAGAGCATGAGTGGGAGAGGAGAAGAGGGGGAGGGAAAGGGAGAGAATCTCCAGCAGACTCCCTGCTGAGTGTGAAGCTTGATGCGGGCTCGATCTCACGACCCTGAGATCGGGACCTGAGCCCAAACCAAAAGTCAGATGCTTAACTGACTGAGCCATCCAGGTGCCCCGAGAAGTTTACCATTTTTATTAGCCTTTTCAAAGAACCTACTATTGGCTTTCTTGACCTTCCCTAAATTATGCTTATTATTTCATTAGTGGCTCCTTTAATCTTTATCTTTGGGTTTATTTTACTCATCTTTTTCCAGTTCAGAGAGATGGATGTTTTAGCTCATTAATGTTTGTTCTTTCCTTACATGAGGCTCTATGTTTTCCTCTAAATTCTGTTTCAGCTGCATCCTGCAGGTTTTGATGTATCTGTTTTTTATATCCTCGAATTCAGAATATTTTCTGCTTGTATGATGACTTCTTTTTTGACCAGGGATTATTCAGAAGTGTGTTTCTTGACTTCTAAACACATGGGGGGATTTCTGTGGTTTATCCTTTGGTGGTTGATTTCTCCTTAAGTACTGATACTCTGACATCAGAGACAGGCCCCCATTGGCCACTGTTGACCCTGTGGCAGGAACGGACCCATCACCGCTGCTCCCTCTGCACTCTCTGCTTAGGCAGTGTCTGTTTCTCCGTTGCACAGATGAAGGAATTGAGGTTAAAGACTTTGCCCAATGTCACACAGCTTGTGCGCTAGAGGTGTGGGCATAGAGAGAGGATGGGGGTCCAGTCCAACCCAGCTCCCCCGGTGCGGAAGCTCGGCTCTGCCCCCTCCCGCTCTCCATTTCACGGTCACTAGGGGATGTGAACAAGGGAGCTGTGGTGTCAGCGGAGGAACGGGGGGTCCACTCCATCACCACTCAGCCGGCACCAATTCCTGCTGCCCTGCAGTCACCCCTTCACTTCCTGCCTTGTACCCATTTTCACTAATGAAACTACCCTCTCCGGACTGCCTGGGTGTGTTTGGAAAACACACTGAGGCTCTGGTCACTGGCTTTCTTCGCTTCAGCCACCCACCGCAAGGAGCAATGTCCTACAGTCAGGGTGGCAAAAACGACTTATAAAAATGCAAAAATAGCTTGAAGGAAGGACCTGCCTCGGGATGTGAGTGACATGTTATTTGAGCAGTCAATGGATGTCAGCGCCAGCCTCCCACACTCCGCTCGCTTGACGGGCAGACCTGTTGGCAAGTGGCTCCTTTATGATCCCCATCATAAAACAAGCCCATCTGGGTGGTTCATCCTTAGCAAATATTAAGGAGAAAAATGAGGACTCTGGTCATTATTTGGCACACAGGTTTTCATTATTGTGTTGTCCCCCAGCATGTTTTTCTCTGCCCACTTGGAGGTAATCTCTTTGCTGTCAAATTACTCAAGTCAGCCGGAGAGAGAATTTGCTCTAGCACATGTCCTTTCCAGAGATCATCAATAAATAATAAATAAACCAGAGAGTTTCTAGAGCTTTCTGTTTTATAATGAGGTCATTTGAGCTTGAGGTAGTGAGAGGATAAGTCCTTTAAGGAGAAATGGAGAGAGGATATGGTCCAGAGATTCTGAGTGTTAAGGACCTAACCTGCCAGGTGTCAGTTCTTTAAGAGGCTTTACCTTGGTGGAGTTTGCTGAATCCACAACTGGCTGAGGGCTGGGGCAGGCTTGGGGTAGGTGATCCCAGGTGCAGGGCTGTCACCAGGGAAGATGGCCCCGATTGCCATGGAACCTTCACTTGCTTGATGGGAGCTAGGCAGCCAGTTTAGTTTGTGGTGTTTGTTCAGAGTGTATATGGAGTGGGAAGGGCTGTTCATTTTTTAATTAAAATAATAAGAAAAAATATTTTTCTTATACAAAATCATGTTCATCCTGGATAACTCTCCTACAATTTCAGCATTTGTGGATAATCACTTTAACTTTCTTTTTTTTTTAAAGATTTTATTTATTTATTTGACAGAGAGAGACACAGCGAGAGAGGGAACACAAGCAGAGGGAGAGGGAGAGGGAGAAGCAGGCTTCCTGCAGAGCAGGGAGCCCGACGCGGGGCTTGATCCCAGGAACCAGGACCTGAGCCGAAGGCAGACGCTGAACGACTGAGCCACCCAGGCGCCCCCACTTTAACTTTCTTAAGTACATTTTTAAAGACTTTTCTCGAGGAAAAATATATTTGTACAAAATGGATCTTACCAAGTACATTTTCTTTTGAATCTTACATTTTCAAGTCACTATGTAGTGGAGACATATTTCTTTATTAGTACATATTCTGGTATAGTATGTTAATGACTGCATTGTATTTCACTGTATGAATGTACCATAATTTATTTAACCAATACTGAATTGTTGGGCTTTTTCTCTCTCTTTTTCCTTTCTGCTGTAAACAGTGCTGCGATAAACAACCTTAGAGCTAATTTGATATGTGCATCCCTACTCTTTATAACCTTAAGATAAATCCCTACCTAGAATAATTGTTAGGTCAAATGGCAGGCCTTCTTTTCAATGCTTTTGATCTGCAATGCCTAAGAGCATTCCAGTAGATCTGAACTTGTCATGCTCTCACTCACATAGTCTAAATGGGAAGGGTCTCTATGTTCTCTATTCCCAATATATGACATAACAGACAAAGTGGATGAATCTTCCCAGGGCTTGTGGTTATGCACGTCCAGAGCACAGCTTCACCATAGCACCTAATACTCTACACTGCACTCATTCACTTACTCTTCTGTCTCTCCAGCTGTACTAGAAGCTATATGAGACAAAGAATTCTTTTTTTTTTTTTAAGATTTTATTTATTTATTTGACAGAGAGAGAGAGGGGGAACACAAGCAGGGGGAGTGGGAGAGGGAGAAGCAGGCTTCCCGTGGAGCAGGGAGCCTGATGCGGGGCTCGATCCCAGGACCCTGGGATCATGACTTGAGCCGAAGGCAGACACTTAACGACTGAGCCATCCAGGTGCCCCTGAGACGAAGAATTCTTATTTATCTTTATAACTCCAATGCCTGGTGCATAGTAGGAGCTCATTCATTCATGCAATAAATATTTATTGATGGCTAACTATATGCTGGGCACTCTTCTAGGCACTAGGGATACCTCTGTGAGCATTCCTGCTCTCATGGAGCTTGCGTGGAAGTGCACTTGTGTGATCAATGACTGCCCCCCCACCCCACCCCCAGCAGTGGCTTCTCCACCCTTCAAGGCCCAGCTTCTTTCTGAAAACATCCCTGATCCCCCTGGGCCACACTGTGCTGCCTGCGAACTCAACAGCAGTGAATGCCTGCATGATTTATTTGGCACTTAGCCTATGCAGTGTGAATTGTTTTCTGTATTTTTATAGCTCTCTCTGGCCCCCCCAGCTTGACCGAGGACACCTTGAAGGGGGAGAACACCATGAAAATGGAAACCACGGTTTTTGCAACTGTGGGTTCACAGCTCCAAATGCTGCCTTACACAGAGCTGGCTTACAGGATGATGCTCTGCACATCCAGTGAGGCCCAGCTAGGCACCATGCTTTGGAGCTCCAGGTTACCTGTCTTCTCTACTCTGCCTCCCCAGCATTTGATGCTCAAGTTGCATTTCCCACCTTGAACTCACAAGGACAACTACCTCCAAGATGAGTGGAAAAGGCCAAATTCAATGAAAAGGAAAGCACAGAAAACTTATTAGAAGCAAACTTAAGCAAAAGATGTATCTAATCAACTACACATAATGATCATGAAACTGAAGTTCTCTTAGACAGCCATGGGGAGAGCAGGAGAAGGACTTGCCCTGCCTAGCTGGTGAGGCTTTCCTGTAAAACCCCATCGTGCTGTAGTGGGAGGGGTTTGTTGGCCTCCCCTTCATTTAGAGGAGAGGGAAAAAGCCCACTCAGTTCTCATGGTTTGAAAATACTCAACCCCGAAATACTCTTCTGTCCACTGCCACAAAGCCCTTTCTTCTTGTCCTTTCACCCCATATCAAATGCCTACCTAGCTGTAGCTGCCAGCATTTGGAGTGGCTGACTTGCTCCTCTGCTGGGATGTAACTGTTTGATGATTTACATGTGGACTCTCCTAGAATCCAATCCAGATTTGATTGTGATTATTAAAGTTTGCAGCTCCATCTCAGGGAAAGTGGTTGGAACTGGAGGGAAATGAACCAACTCTGAGAAGTTGCTAGAATTGGTGGAGAAATTCCCCTGCAATGGAGCAACTGAGAACTTGAATTTTGGGTAACAGGGTGAAGAGGAAGGAGGGACAATGGAAGGGGGAACGTAGGGATTACTGTGTACACTAGTGGCATTTGGGGACTCCTTCCAGCCCACTTGATCTCCGTCTTCTGGACTCACAAAACACCCTCCCCCATCCTCCTGCAGATCAGTATCAGGAGGGGCTTGCAGCAGGGGCTTGCACCCCCTGGTGATCAGCTCTAACCTTTAACTTTGCTCCTGTGTTTGGTTTATCTCCTCAACAAGGTGGTAAGCACAGAGACTCTGAACTAGTTTTTGCTGGTTGGTTGATTAAAGAATTGGTAATTAGAATCTGGAGTTACCCAACGCACAGTGTCTGTCTCTTGGTTTAGGGGAGATGGTTGGGGCAGAACTGACCCATAGTTTTGCCAACATGGAACCAAAGTGTGATACAATATACTCCTGGTAGCACTAGAAAATTAAAGGTGACTTTTCAATCAGGATTGCAAGCTGACCGCAGCCTATCTGAGGAGCTCCATGTAATGTGTATATTGTCTCCAATAGGGGGCCTTGATGACTGATAGGTGAGAAACTGCACCACAGCCTGAAATTATTATGCTCGCTCACAAAAGAGGGCGAGTGACAGCACCGTGATCTATTAATGCTGTCTGTGGGGTTAATGGGAAGCTCTCCTGCTGCTAGTGGTCTATAAAGCCAGCGAAGAAGAGGGAAATGGTGCGGGGGAAAAAATCAATAGTATTAGTGGAGTCATGGTAATAAATACAATCATTTATTTCTGGGATGGTTTTTATTGAACTGGTTATGAACTTGATACTTCTTTTTAGTTTATAGGTTGGAGAGAATGGAAATTTGGGGGAAAATCTCTAACTTTCTGTTAGAGTCAATTAAAGCTTATTTTCATATCCTTTAAACAGGTGAACTGAGAAACGAATGTATATGCAGACGGAGGAAGTCAGGGAATACTGGAGATAGAGTATGATCTTTAATGTCAGAAAGACCTGTTTTTTGAATCCTGGTTCTGCTTGTTATTAGCTGCATTACCATTGGCTACTTTCCTCATCTGTATAACAGGATAAGTATATCTCCCTAGCCAGACTGGTTATAAGGCTGAAATAGCATCATGCATATTTGTAAAGGCATCCAACACAGCACCTACTAGGCAACAGCTACTCATCAAACCATGGCTATGGTTTGCTGACGCCATCACCATCCTGGTATTTCATACTTCATTACAGTCACCAGTTCAATGGCCTCTGGGCCATGGGCCCAGAAAGACTTGAATGGTGTATGTGACTTTCTGAATCTGTTGATTCACAATAATTACAAAAGTTTAAGGAGTGAGCTCAAACCTCTAAGAGATCTAGAAAGTCCCTTCAAAACATAACAGTAAGCCCTGGAAATACCTAAGCAGAGGTAGAATGTTCATATAACATGGGCAGTATAGAAAAGCTTATTGGGATGGATGGAAAGAGAAATAAGAGTTTACATATAGATTGTTTTTTTAAAAATAAAGTTTGAGGGGCACCTGGGTGGCTCAGTCAGTTAAGTGTCCAACTCTTGATTTCGGCTCAGGTCATCATCTCAGGGTCCTGAAATCAAGCCCTGGGTTAGGCTCTGGGCTCAGCGGGGAATCAGCTGGAGATTCTCTCTCCCTCTACACCTCCCCCGCATGCACTCATTCTCTCATATGCACTCTCTCTTTCCCCCCCTCTAAAAAAAATAATAAATCTTTAAAAAATGGAGTTTGAATAGTTATTTTTTAAAAGCTGGTAAAAATTCTAAGGAAAAATATATGGGTTTTCATGTTTAGCTTTTTAAATGATCCAGTGCATATAAGTTTGAGTATTCTTGATTATTTGAGTTGGTTTTATTATTATTATTATTATTATTATTATTATTATTATTTAAGAGAGAAAGAGCAGAGTGAGAGAGAGAGAGTGCACAAGTGGGAATGAGAGGCAGAGGGAGAGAGACAAGCAGACTCCCTACTGACCTGAGCCAAGGCAGCTGCTTAACTGACTGAGCCACCCAGATGCCCAGTATTCTTGATTCTTTGGCAGGGAGGAATTAACATATACTTACAATGGCAGACATGTTTATATACATTCTTTTCACAATTCAGTGATATGAGGCATGTTATCCACATCTTACAGATGGGGAGATTAAGAACAAAATATTTAATGTAGACTCAAGTTGCAGAGCTGTATGAGGCTGGGGTTCACATTCCAGTCTCTTGGTCTTCTTGCTGCCTTATGGAAGAGAGGATATTGGTACCTGGGAAATCTTCCTTAAGACTTCTTCCCTTCCCAGGCCCAATGAGAACCCTTCCTTTGGCTCTGACAGCAGTTGGGTCTTCTGCCATCACCCCACTTAACTCACTGTATGTTGCTTGTCTGTTCACTAGTCTTTATCTCCAGAATGAACTCCCCAATTGCAAAAACTATGTGCTCATCATCTCTGGACCTCCAGGACCTTCCTGGGGCAGCTGGTACATATTGGGTGCCTGGGCAACATTGAATGAATGTTGGAAGACAGCAACCAGGTGTCCAGCTCTCAACCCTTTTCCTTGAGCCACAGTGGGTCTTAACTTTATTTATGCAGTGTCCTGTCTGGGCTCATGTTCATCCCAACTCAACCTTCCTTTCCTCATCCATGGGTCTTTTTTCATCGAGACTAATGCTCTTCCAGCCTATGTCTCCTTTGACTTCCTAGGATCCTCAGCTTCTCTGACCTAACCCCAGCTTCCTTCTGGATGTTTCCACTCTGTCTATGGTGCTGCCCCCTTCACAGGCTTCTACAACCCCATGGGCTTTTTGGCTGTGGCTGCTCATTCCCCACCCATGAAGTCTCCAGGAAGCCACCACTCCAGATGCCCTAAAATCAGTGCTGTCCTACAGAGGCTAGGTGATATCCATGGCCCACCACAAGAATAAGATGGGTGCAGTTATGCCACAGGATAAGGGCAATGATGTGATGGGGGAGATTTCAACCCACTTCACCACTTCTCAGCTATAGGACACCTAACTCTCTGAGCCTCATTTTCTTCATCTGTTCAATAAGGTCAAAGATCCCTATCAGGTAGTAAGTTTACAAAGCAGAACTTTGATTCTGACACTGTGAGAATGCTGGAAGTTCTATGTGTGCAAATGAGTCTCCAGGTTGGATAGGGGCTAGCTGACCTCCCACATCCTCAACTCTACAGCACGCACAGTGATCTAAGGGTAGCACAAACACACAATTTCTTTATGGAAAATGGGCCTCCAAAAGAAAGGAAGAAGCTTCTGTTGATGACAGAATGGAACAAAAGGTGAAGATGTAGGAGAAAGTGATGGCTCTCTGCAAGAAAAGAGACATTCAGTGGAGGACATTTTGTACTAAAGTGGCATTTGTCAGTTTGGGTTTTTTCCTCCGTTAGGGCAAATCCCTCATGGCTGTCAAGACACTACTAAAAATGAACAATGGAGAAAAGATAGAAAATATAAAAGTGTTGAAAGTATTGGGAAGTTTCATTTGTTTCTTTGTTTGGAAAGTTTCTGTTCTTAACGCGAAGGTTGATGTTTCTTGTTACGCACATTTGTCGTATTCTGCGTGAAAAGTTAAACACTTGAAACAGATAAAGATTACCTGCCAATGCTTTCCCCATGAATCAGATTGAAAATGCAAACTGTGACATGAGGCAGAGGCATTTATTTTATTTAGTAGGGAATCAGGAAAGGAAATTGCTGGGTTCCTGCAGCCCCAGGCACTGGTAGGTCACATCAGCAAATTCCTCACCCCCTTCCCCTGCCTCCACCCGCACTCATGGCCTTCCCTTCCCTTCCCTTCCCTCTTCCCAGCTGTGCCCCAATATCATGCCACCCTACTTCCTTTAGAAGTACTTCTGAAATCTTCAGAAAGGGAGACTACAAGAATCTGTTTGGGGGAAGGGATTGAATTTTGTTCATTTTGCTCTGCTGGATGTAGCCATCTTTCTGCTCTGGAGATCAGAGAGAGTTAGGGGTTAAATTATTAAGCTCTGTTGCTTGATAGCTGTTTGGCTTTCAGCAACTTGCTAAATCCCTCTGGATTTAGCTTACTTATTTATTTTTATTTTTTTATATGGAATGCAGATATAACTACCTGTTGTCTGATTCATTTAACTAACCCCCTCCATTGCTCACTGCCCTCCACCTGCCTGGAGTTAGTGTCTGGGCAGGGCATTTCTCACCAACTATTTGGAGACCACAAGCCTATTAGGAATGCTGCAATGACTAGAACACCTTAACTGGAGCAGCAGGTGGAGGCCAAGTACTGCTCCAGACTCCCAGCAGGTGGGCACTCACTGAGCACTGTTTTCTGCCTCAGGGTAGGAGAGTAAGCAGGAATGTAATCCTGTCTGCTCTTCCCTGCCTAAGAGGCATCTGTGTGCAGCACACAGCCATGGCTAATAACAAGAATGAGAATATTGGTATCTATGTGTCCTGAGCTCAGCAATCTTTTTTGAGAATTTTTTTCCCTTCTATCTTTTAAAAAAAATTTTATGTAGTAAACTTTGATTCTCTGCCTCCATTCGGTAAGCATCAAAGGTGGAGTCTTGGTACTTATATTTTTGATGTGAAACATAAATCAGAGATCAGTGGGAGACATTCTTCATTGCCTTTAGAAGGCTCTTACTAAAGAGAAGTAATACGTTCTCTTGATCTGGGATGTAGACTTTTCATGATGCTGTGTATATCCCCAGAGGACTAGGAGGTCAAATCCCAATGAGTCAGCATAACTGGTGTGCTCTCTGCCTTTTCTTGTGGCAAAGTGGGTACATGTGCATCTTATATCTTCCCTCCTGAGAGGCGCCAACATGTGCTTGCAGCATCACTATCCTGTCCTGGTGACTAAAAGACAGAGAGGTATATATATATGGGGCCAAGAGTGAGGATATGATCATATTAAATAAATAAACAGCACAGCGTCCTTTCCTACCACCTAAGGAAGTGGCTAGAGTACTGGACAGAGAATGGAAGGATGGGATTCCTATTCAGTGAAGCCCTTAACAAGCTATGTGAGTTCTGGCAAGTTCTTTAATCTCTGTGGGCTGTCACTAATGTGAGGAGTAGGGGTGTATATGGATAAATATGCATTCATATGTATTCCAGCTGCCTGACAAAATCTAATTTCCTACAGTAGCTGAGAGGCTGCCAGCATCTGTCAGAAAGCAAGGCCACAGACAACTGCAATTGAACGTGCTGCTGTTTTATGGTTATTTCATCCAATTCACGGGTTCAAGGAGACCATATTTGAGGGTTGTCTGATATACTACACAGTACAAGGCACACTGATGTAGGATACAGCCTATTGCTAAACTTGAGCAAATCCTGAAACAAAAATTCTAGGAAATTTAGGGAAGCCTGAAGGGAGTCCTTCCATCAGATACTGGAATCCCCTCTCCAATATCTGCAACAAGCATTTTCCACCCCTCCTTACCCACCTTCAGTGACAGGGAATGTGGGACCCTCCTAGAGAAGGCCAGTCACTTTTTGAACTAGGACTTACGCAACCTGTGCGTGTGTGTGTGTGTGTGTGTATAAGTGTATGTACTTGCATGTAGTTGTGTATATGTGAGTGTGGTAATTCATGAAATTTGTTTCCAGTGTGTGTGATTGAATCTCCTACCATCTACCTCTCCAACATTTCCAAAGAGAAATAGGATTTTTCTAGGATTGTCAGATATTTTGAATTCTTGCAGCCTCCTTCTACTGGTACAGTTAATTGAGGGTTGATTTTGTTTGCAATTGTTATGCATTATTCATCCAGGGTCTCTGTGGACACCTCATTTCCTGACTTAGAAAAGAAATCAACAAACAGATGGGTGTCATTGCTGTTGCATTGTTGCGCTGAAAGAAAAATGGTGGGTTGGAGCATTTTGTTCCTGTGTTTGCACAAGGAGCCTTTTCTTGCCAGCAACTTAAAAGGCTCAGTATCTCCCAGGGAGTTTTTTTTGACCAGCACTAGATCTATTTACTTTCCTCATTATGTATATGTAGGTAGGGCTCTTGTATAAGACAATATCCAATACCTAAGGACATTGTTCAGAGTCTTATCTTCCTGGGACCATCTTCATTCAGAAGTGGGGAGGGGCCAGTTGGGCTATGGACACCTTTTGTGAGAATCCAAGTCCTCTGAGTACAACTTACTCTGTCCAGAGGGTTGACACATTAATGGTCTGTGGCGAGGTGCTAGGATCTGTATGGTGAGCTTCCGGTGTTACTTTGATATAATTGGCTCTCAGCATCCCAGCCAGGGTTCTGCTTTCTCTTTCTTTTTTCTTTTTTTTAATTTTTTTATTGTTATGTTATGTTCTGCTTTCTCTTGTGCTCCTCCCTCCATTGCAGCCCTCAGGATCTCACACAAGCCTGGGTGGGTACAGGCTCAATAAAACTATGTTTAGAGACTAAAAACTTGACCCCTGAAGACTCCCTAGGATTTATAGCCTCAGAAGAGGTTTTGAACTAGGTTCTTCTGTGTGACTCAGTTGTGTACTTGCCAGATCTTGTGCTTTAGGCCTTTGTGCAAGTCCTTGACCAATCACGTTATGTAGAACCAGCTAAAGTATGGATCATTTGTGGTAATTCCTGGAGATCTCCTCAGATAAGCATTGACCCATTAGTGAGATGTATGACATTTTTATATGTGTCAACCAACCACACATCTATCCTGGGGCTTTTCCCCACATAGTTTATAAGAATATCATAATAGAATTTGCTTATTATCTTATGGCCATTTGAATATGTCATGCCAATGGCAGGAATGGCAAAGGAATTTCCTCTGGTGTGATAATGCCCACAACTTAGGTCCAGTTCCTCTGAAGTACTATCTTGAGAAGAATGTTTAGGCTGTATCTCTGTTCAGTGGCAATGAATGCTGGAATTGATTAGCAACGTCTGCTGCTGTGGGAATGCAATAGCAGAGTGGAGGTGTGTATGCTTGGTCTAGTGTAATTCATGGAACAGAGACTCTAGAGCTGCATTTCTTCAGTTTACATCCTTGCTCTGATACTTCTATAGTTGGTGTGACCTTAGGCAAATTACTTAAGACCTCTGTGCCTTAGTACCTTCATCTGTAAATTGAAGATATTGATAGTACCAACCTCATAGGGCTTCCCCATGGATTGAACCACTTAATATGTGTAAAGAGCTTAGAATGATTCATGGCACATAGTAAGTACATAAGTACTTGCTATGATTGTAATTATTAATGCATACGTTTGACTTTCAATATAATGAAGGAGTTAAGATTAACCTGGCGTGTTTGTCATTAATAAGTCCATTTTGTGTCTTCAGGATTACCACTTTCTTTTCTAAGGGCTTATAAACTGTCTTTTTAAGATGTTTCCTATGATTTTCCTGGACATCATTGTGTATCTTACGACATGTATTTTTGGATCTGTGCTTTCTCATTTCTTGAAAATTAAGATTTTTGCCATTGCCTAATCTTTAGGCACTGCTCTCATTTGCTGTTAGTACACAGGTGTCTTTGGCAGATCCCAGTGACATATCAGTTGCCATTGTGCATTACACACAGTTCTAAGAACCTCTTATTCATTGTCTCATTTACTCCTCACAACAGCCTTTTCAGGTTGGCACTGTAGTCATCCTCATTTTATCAATAAGAACCCTTAAATAAACATTTAAATATCTCTAAGATTTGGAGAACTTAAGTGTCTTGTTTGAGATTACTCAGCTGGCAGATGGTAGAGTTTGAATTCAAACCTAGTTGCTCACAAGAAAGATAGTTTGAAGACCTTTTGTCCTGTGGAGGAGATCTTAAAAATGGGGGGAAGAGGATCACGGTTGATATCTGAGGCAGGATTTTGGAGCTGGAGTAGAGTTCTGAATCAGGAAGCAGTGTCATTTAAGACCAAGCACACAGGAGTTGTGATGTGCCTATTTTGCCTTTATTGAGTTTAAGTGAAGAAGGTAGAAAGAAGATCCTGAAATTAGATTAAATTTTCCCAATAAGTCAAGGAAAAGGTCATTGAAATTAGGATAGAGTCCAGGGGTATGGTTAAGGATTAGGCTCATGAGCCAATTAAAGTTTAAAAATATGAATTGCAGCCATGCTGCTTATTGAATTTATATTTTTAAGGTCCTAGGAAAATTTTTAATAGCCACTGCCTATTTGGCTGTCATCCTGCATTGGAGGGCTCCATTTTTCTACATCCCAGAATTATTCTCTGTGGACATGTCCACGCTTCTACCTATCCAAGTCTTCATCCATTCAGTCACCCATGAGCTAGGTTGTCATATTGTGATAGAGAAGTGAATAAGATAGACCCCCGTTTTTTTGGAATGTACTTTCAAAGTTAAGCAGAGGAAACAAAAATTAAACAAACCTACATAGTTAAGTTGAGGCTTATATAGAGATCATCATTAGGTTCTGTGGAGTCCCCAAGGGGGACACCTAACTCATCTAGAGATGAGAAAGGAATGTTACTGAAAGCTTCTCACAAGAGGTAAGTTTTGAGTTAAGTGGGTAAGGTAAGTCATTTGTAGCATGGGAAGGAGTTCAAGAAGGCAGCATGTGTCAAGTAGGGAGATATGGTAATGTTTGGAACATTTTGCAAACTTTGAAACATTGGCATGGTTAAAGTATAAACTGTAAGGGTTAAACTCAGGCCATATCCCTATGGTCTCACTGTCCAGGTTAAGGAGTCCAGATTTTAAGGAGATTGGAACCATTGATCTCTGTAGGCTGGATGGAAGCCTAAAGGCAGGAGAGTTTGGTATCTCACCAGCCCTTCATTATGCTGTGACATTTCTGACACATCTGATTCTTTTGTGGCCCGTTATATTTTCCTCCTAAGAAAACCAGATGCAACCACAATCACTTGGTTAAAATAAGATTTAGAACATTTTTATCACAGAAGAGATGGTGCTATCCTAAAAGTCTCTGTCCCACAGGCAACATTTTCTATTAAGAGTGGAAGATTTAACAGATGTCCATTATCTGAGAATGGGATTTGTTCTGATAATGGCCAGACAATGAGTTCCAGACACAGTTTATAATCCAGAGTCTCCTTTATTCTTGCACAGAACACATATATCAAGGTTGACTTTTATGTGACACCTGGACATGCCATAACTTGTTGGGGGAGACATTTTTCTGAAAGTCTTATATTTTTAATCTAGAATACAGCTGAGCCACAATCTTTCACCCCCACCTCATTTCACGTTTATGTCCACCAAGTCTACACTGACATTCAAGGTCATTTGAGCTGACCTTCATAGCATTATAACTGCAGGAAAACAAAGGAAGCCAGCTCTCCATGGCAGCTGTCACTTGGCCCCCTCCTATCACTTCCCCTAACCCCAGATGCTTCCACCCCAATGGTTCTGAGGTGCCTGGGAGACTTTCAACACCAGGGTGGCTTGACCTGTCACAACGGATGTGGTAATGTCATGCATCATCCCTGGGTCTCTCCCTGGACTCTGGGAGAGGCCTTCACAGCTTGCAGTAGAATATCTGAGGCAAAACTTACAAATCAGATTTCATTGGTGCTTGCTCCATTTTCTTATTTGTTCAGTCTCTTTAGGTTTTCCTGGAGACCTGTCAGCTTAGAGGCTACTCATGTACAACACAGCCCGAACTCATAAGTCGTTGTGCCCTGCTCTCTGCTCACCCTCTCACCTCATGTTCTGCTTTCCCATACCTCTTGGGATTCTTACTCAGGGCTTGTTTTCCTATGTGTGGCCTTGTGTTACCCTTCAGAAATCAAACTTGGTCCTTCTCTTCTTTTTGGGTTGACCCCTGGCTTCCCTTCTTGGCCAACGTTGAAATTGAAATTTGACCTTGGATTATGTGGTCTCTGAGTGCCCTGGTTTAAACACTTGGATGGATCCCCTCAGTGCAGACCCTTGAATCTATACCCCAACCCTCACTTCTTCAGGAGGGCACTGGTCCCAGGACAGTCCTTCAGATGTGCCCAATGGAGAAATGAATGTGTTAGTTCAATAGGCTGTCAATACCCAGAACACTGAAAGAGAATTAAAGCCTTGCATTTTCAAGTCTACTCCATTTGGTGGCCTTCCTTTTTAGCTTCTTAAAATGATAAATCTGCTCCATCCAGGATCAATGGAGGGGAAAAAAAAGGCATTATCAATGGATGGACAAATGCAGGTCAAGGGCTTTTTGGTGTCTGGCATAGTGTCAGGTAATATGGGGGAATAATGAGATGAAGTTATGACACCTTTGCTCTGGGAACTTAAATCTTATTAGGAACACAGCACTTACACATGGAACATAATTAGGGAACAGCCACAAAAGTCTTCCTGGAGGAGGTGAAGCTGAACATGATCCTTGAAGGATAGGGCAGGCTTAGTCTCAAGAGAGAGGTAAAGTTTCTGAAGGAGGAAATTAAGGCTCAAAGGCAGGCTGGACATAATATGAAAGACAGGAAAGGAGGAGTGAGGTGTAGAGGATGCTGGTTAGGGAGGTGAAACAGAGCTTTGTGGGAGGAAGTGGGAGACCCCCAAATGCCAGGTTGGAAAATGTGAGCCTGACCCAGACAACAGTGGGGAGCATTGAAGTCATGCAGGTCAAGTGACCTGGTGGAAGAATCTTGAGCAGCACTGGGCTTCTCCTGATGTGGAATGAGCAGAGCAGTGCTCTGTCAGCAGCTGTGTTGCCTTGGGCAAATTTTTGATCCAGAGTCATTCCCTGTTTCTTGATTTTAAGGGTGGGCTGATGACAATGACCTCCTAAGGGTGTTGTGGCGATTGCTGTGAACACCAAGCACAGCACGTTCCCCAAAAGATAGTCAGTGCTCAATAAATGCTTGGTCCCGACAGCATGGGGTAGACTGTGTACAGAACAGCTTGGGAGGACAAGATAGACCCAGGGCACTGCAATGCCAGGTTGAAGACCACGCCTTGGTGACGAGAACTGAACGGAAGCTCTTTAGCTTTAAGAAAAAATGGTGCAGAATCTGGAGACAAAAAGAAATCTACTCCCCAGCTGTACCACTCAGATTGTTGGCTTCCAAGGAGCTCTGCTCGTGAACAGGTTTTCACACGTTTCACCCACTGGCTAGTGTCAGCCCCCAGCTCTGTTTGGGAGAAGGAATTTCTAGTAAACCTCTGAGCCTGGGTGACATGTATCAGTCAGAGAACCAGAGAACATTTCATTACCAAAATCTGTTTCCAGTTTGAAGACATTTTGAAAATGTTTATGGTGACTTGCTGCACTTCTGTATGAAATCACTTTCCTAAATCACTCAGTGAATGAACACATTTCTTTTTTTTTTTATTGTTGAAATGTAAGGAGCCTGGGCCATCCATGACTCCAGGCCTTGTGTGGTTCCTCTGAGCCAAGGGCAAAGCCCCAGAAACAAACACAAAAGGAAATATATCCCATTAAGGTTTCTGTTGATGATGTGCTTAAAAGTTATATTGTGTTTTAAAGTTTTGTTATGAATGGGAACAATAGCCCCCGTGTTCACCTTTATTGCCTCATCACACAATAATGCAATTTCCATTTGCTTTGTCTGATTTCTTCAGTTCTTTTTGGTATACGGTCCCAAGACAATGCTCAGCCTATAGTAGGTGCTCAGTAAATGTTTATTGAATAAACAAGGATACAGTTATTCAAGCCTGGCTGTGCCTCAAAATCACCCAGGGGACTTTTTTAAAAATTAATTTTTTAAAAAAGATTTATTCATTTATTTGAGAGAGAGAGGGGAAGGGTGGGGGGGGAGGCGCAGAGAGGGGAGGGGCAGAGGGAGAGAATCTTCAAGCAGACTCCCCTGATTGAAGTGAGGACTGCGGAGCCAGACATAGGGCTTGATCCCACAGCGCATGAGATCATGACCTAAGCCCAAACCAAGAGTAAGACCTTCAACCAAACGAGCCACCCAGGCACCCCACCCAGGGGACTTTTAAAGAGAGCGTGTCCTGGGCTTCCTTCCTGCACCCTGGATCAGCTATTCCCTCAAAGTCTGTCCGTGGAAGTTGCTGTGGGAATGATTCAGAATATCCATCATGGATGACACTTTGAGTCTCCTGGGAGTGCCATGTGTGTCCCTCAAACCTCCTGGCCCTATTTGGAAATGTCCAGGCCTGGGATATGGTCTCGCTGTTCAATTCACTGAGCAACCTTTCCATAATTATCTCCTGGGAGCATGCTTTAGGACAAGCCAGCCAGTCCTGCTGGGAGCAAGTGCACCTCGATAAGAGGACAAGGATGACAGTGATGCTGTGCTCTGGGTCCTGGGCGTGGACTAGCCATCAGGTCCTGGCAAGAAGCTGGTGTTCACTTAGCATGTGCTTCGTGTTTACAAACGTGGTTCCTTTCCTCCTGGCAGGAGTTTAGAGGGAAGTGTTATTGTTTTATTATGGGGAATGGACAGGATGAGGGTCGTGCCCAAGGTTGGAGAGTTGGGAGGCAGGACAGGCGCCCCACTGAGGATATCTGACTCTAGGGCTCTGCTCCCAGGTACTGCAGTATGCTCCAGGCTGGCGGGGTTGGGAGACTGAGATAAAGCCACTTTGCAGGGAACAGTGGGCTGGGAGTCAAGGCGACCTATGTCTGATTCCTTCCTCTGTGGCTTCAAGCAAGTTAATTACAACATGAGGGGGCTGCACTAACAATGGAAATTCTGCTTGCTTGAGCTCACTCAGTTTTTACCGCCCTTGAGTGTAGGAGAAGGGACTGAGCAGCAGAGAAGATAATCCTGAGAGAGCCTCTGCCCCACCCCTTCCCTCCACAGTGGGTCTCTTACCATCCCTGGGGAGAGGTGAGGTAGGTGCTACCTGGGGTGGATGCTCCTCCTGGCAATGGGTCCTCCTCTTTAAGCAAGCTGGCTAGGGGGCCAAGGAGCAGGGATGAGGGGTGGGTGGGCCCCGCTCTGCTCTTCTGGGGGCCACCAGATCCATCCCTCCTTCCCCACGTTGTGTGGGCATCATGTGGGCTCCTGGGAGGATTTAAGCCCTTCACGACCCTGGGTGTTCAGATGGGAGCTACAGAGCTGTACAAAAACTGAAAGGAAAGAGAGAGAGTCACAGTTTTGAGGCCCATTTTGCTACCTGTCTAGCCCAGCACAGCCCAGGTGAGGGGGGCAGGGGCATTGCCCCCCTGTGGTTGTTCTCTGAACCATTATTTCACAGATAGTATTAATACTTAAGGCTAAGTAAAAACCAGATTTTACTTAAAGTCAAGTAAGTGATAGTCAAAGTAATAAATAATGGCACCAGGCCACCCAGCTAGGAGGTGGCCCAACTACATGCCACACCCACCTTGGCCTGAAGGTGTGCTCCCTGCCTTCCCACTCCCCTCTTCTCAGTTTCTTCTTTTCATTGTGCTCCACTGCCCTCCCCATCCTTTCCCTCCTCTCTTCTCATCCTTAAACAATGGAGTCCAGTTACCCTCACATCCCCTCTGGGTTGTGCACATTTCACATTCTGGGGTGTTGAGTTTCAGCATCCCCCAAGGCCAATGAGCGAGGGTTGGCAATGTGAGGGGTGGGCTCTGCCCCAGCATCTGCAGGGGGCAAGGCCTGGCATAGACCTGATCATCTGAAAGATGAGGTGGGAAGAAACCATGGTGATTTTCACTCTAACCCTCCCCTCGAGAAGTATTTCTGAACGAGCAGCGTGCAAAGTGATTTTGAATGGCACAGGGTGAACATGGGTGATTTATTTCATTGTGTATTAAAATACATACAATTAGCATGTCAAACCTATTATTTCTCATATAAGTGACAATATCTGAAGACAAGGGTAACTCAGTAAAGTGGGTTTATTTGAAGTCAAGTAAATAATAAAAACAATAAGTAAATAAAGTACAGATAGTATCCACATATGGCAAGAACCAGAGGAGGGAATGTCAGAGTGACCCAAATGTTGGAACCACTGCCCTGAGGGATCTGCAGTAAAGGATCTCATGCCCAGAGGATGCAGTTCATTCTGAAGCCAGACTGTTTTTCCATGGGAGAAATTCAAACTCTTTTTATTAGCAGAGCTTCTGAATCCAGTGGGGAGCATGGCAGAGGACCTTTTCTAGGGTCACAGGGTCAGGATCCAGTGGGGAGGGGGGCGGAGGACCTTGTCTAGGGTCACA
>NW_022589713.1:17170185-17184539 GCF_004348235.1 Phoca vitulina | reverse complement strand
ATCCAGTGGGGAGGGGGGCGGAGGACCTTGTCTAGGGTCACAGACTCCGGATCTAGCGGGGAAGGGGGGCAGAGGACCTTGACTAGGGTCACAGTCTCAGGATCCAGTGGGGAGGGGGGCAGAGGACTTTGACTAGGGTCACAGACCCAGGATCCAGTGGGGAAAGGGGCGGAGGACCTTGTCTAGGGTCACAGACTCAGGATCCAGTAGGGAGGGGGGCGGAGGACTTTGATTAGAGTCACAGACTCCGGATCCAGTGGGGAAGGGGGTCAGAGGACCTTCTCTAGGGTCACAGACTCAGGAAGAGTCAGAGCCAAGCGTCAAACCTGCCTCTGTCTGACTTCAGAACTCTGCCCTTTCTCTTACTTTCCTAGAGGAACTGTAAAGTCTCTTCAAACTCTATGAAATCTATGACTTGAATTACGGGTATTTTAATTTCTCTCCATGCCCTTTGAAAAATAAAATTGACCTTATATTTTCCCGGGGCTGGCTGGTGCCTTAACTCTCACCGGCATTTTAATTAGCATCAATTCCATGTATTCAAGGAAATGAATTTTTATTTCAAATGGTGCAGGAGCTACTGTAGGGAAGAAAGGAAAAACATATTAGCAAATGAAATGTTCAACGCTCAAAACTCTTTCTAATTTACAAATGCAACACCGTAAGTACCTAAATTAAGCCGTTGGAGTGCTGTGCAATATTAATGCTATATCCTTCAGTCTGTGACAGCAATGGCAGACACACGCTGGAAAAAAGCAGAAAACAGCCCCCCTCCCATGTCTGTGCCCCCAAGTTATACTGTCAGGAAGCTCCTTTTGAGTATGGAAATTGGCAGTATTGTGAAGTCTGGTGAACACACGGTCTTCTCCTTATGGCAGGTTTCATTTGCTGCAAACTAACTTTGCATAAGTGATCTTCTCTAACACGTCAGTGATTCTGCTGAGGCTGGGACCTGTGGGATTATTGGTGCCTTTCTGAGGTCTTGAAGTAACTGCAATTAAGACCAAGACCAATTATAGAAATTTAAGCAGATTTCATTGACTGCATGATGTCCCCATATTATGGGAGGCAGGGGGTATCCTCAACCCTACCAGAGACTTTCACGAAGATCTTATGGGCTAAATTTCTTTATCCCTTTCTGATTGGTCCTGTCCCCCTCCCAACACCACACCATAGCTGCTCATCTATTAAGGATATCTGGGGTAAGGAGCAAAAATGATGGAGAGAATATTAATGGAATAACTTAACTTGCAGCATCGCCCTTTGTTCTGAAAGTTCTGCATGAATTATCACCACGTGGGGAGGATGACCTCTGAAACTGTCTTGTCAAGTGGTCATGTCCCTTCTTTGGGCACCCCACGTTGCTTGACCCTATCCCTTGATGCCCTCAAGCCAAACATCAAAAGTGAAAAATCACTTAGGTCTTTCATGTCCTGCTAACGGGGAATGTGTGTGGATTTTTTTTTTTTTTTTAAAGATTTTATTTATTTATTTGACAGAGAGAGACACAGCGAGAGAGGGAACACAAGCAGGGGGAGTGGGAGAGGGAGAAGCAGGCTTCCCGCCAAGCAGGGAGCCCGACGCGGGGCTTGATCCCAGGACCCTGGGATCATGACCTGAGCCGAAGGCAGACACTTAACGACTGAGCCGGCCAGGCGCCCCATGTGTGGATGTTTAATACAGGAAGCCCAGTACCACTAGAAGACTGGTGGAACCAGTGGGCTGTTTACAGCTATCCCATGCCAGAAATGTCAGCTAATGGAGAGCAAGTGACATGCGTTTTCTGCCTCACACAATAATTAGCAGTAGGCTTTGGCATGGTTATTAATATTATTCCACTTCAACTGCAACCACTCCCACTTCTCATAAAGTGTGCAGAGATTTTGTCTGATGTCCTGATTATGGGTGTTGATCATGCTACACTAAAAATTTTGCCCAAAATGGGAAAGGAAGAGTGAGTGGCTGAAAGAGAACACCTGGGGGCTTGGGCAATGTCAGTGACCAGTGACAAACATCTGTGTCTCTTTAGTGCCCTGTGTTTTCCAAGGCCAGTGACAGCCACTCCAAACCCTGTAATTAGCTTTAGAACTTGGAAGTAATTGAGCTGCAAGCTGGCACCCACACTGTTGGTGAGTGGGTTGCTGTTTATTTGTCTACGCAGTGCTCTTGTGGCTAATGGTTGTGCAGTTGTGTGGAGCTGCTCTCCTAGGAGATAAAGCACAACGGGTAGATGAGGAAATTTAAGGACACTGGATGACAATTTAGTCAGCTTCTTGGAAAAACAAACGCATCTTTCCCAGAGAACAGATTCTAATACCAGATGATTTCAAAGTCCAGTTTCAGAGTTCTCAGACTGCATCATCTTTACTCCTGCCTTCCTGCCCCTGAAATCTCATTTTCCCTCCAGTGTCCAGGGGTTTCATGATGTCCCCAGTTCCCCAAACAGTTCAGGGCATAACTAATTCTTCTTCCAACTCCTACCTTTTCGCCTCTCAAGCCAGTGCTGTCTAATGGAAATCATGTTCTGCTTAGAAGCTTCCCTGCTTTCCCAGTGGAAGGTTTCAGATAGTCCAGTTGACATAAACGGCTCATAGTACATTACATGTCACAAGAGCATTTGTGGTGCACCAGAGGATAAATGTCATAGCCGGAAGGATTAAAGCTCTGATGGCAGGCTGTGGCACTCGTGATAGGGTGCTGGGAGAGAGTCTTGGGCAGGAGTACTTTGTCTGTTGAATGGCTCCTTCTTGTGATAGTTGAGTGTGAGGAAGTCTTCCAAGTCTTGACTCAAGACCATATCAGCTAGGGTCTTTAGCTGGCCATGTGCTTTAGTGCAGGTGGAGATCCATCAGAGCCTCCTTTGACAATGCTCAGAGGTGCATATGGCCTATGTGGGAAGCTGGGCAGTGGACCCAGGCTCTTGATTCACAGTCAGTCTTGTTTCCTCTCCCGGGGGATCTGTGGTCTCTTCGCCTGGACTAGCTGGCTGTATTATGGGGAAAACCAGAAAAGAAGGGGCAGTTCTCATTCTCATGGACGTGGTGTTCTGTTTGGAGAGACATGGAGTGACAGTGGCAGTAGGCAGGGGTAAATACAGCCATCATCTGGGGGCAAGAGACTGGAACTCGAGCCCTTGCTCTGCCATTAACCCTGAGTAGGCTAGTCCCTGGTTAAACTTGGGTAGTCCAACTTCGTTCTCTGAGCCTTGGCTTCTTGATCTGTAAGATGGGCGGTTGTACCAGCTGAGCTCTCTGACTCCTTCCAGCCCCAATATTGGGTATAATATTATAGGATTATCACCTCAAATGAGTAGACACTTTGAGGACCTATAATGTGCCAAGAACTTGAAATGTATTTTTCTGATATAATAACAACTATGTTATTACCTGCACTTTATACATGAAGATACCAAGCCTCAGAGGGTTTGGGTTGCCCTATGCAGGATTACAAAGTAGAAACACTGGGGATGTGGCTCGGGCTTGCCTGTCTCCAGACCCAGCAGTCCTTTCCTCTCACCACTCCACCTTCAAACTGGAGAGCTATACCAACCATCTGGTTTGCACTTTCTGTTTTTCTGCTTAGGGATTTCTTTGCCTAGCCTTATGTGGGGGCTCCATTTCTCTTTTGATAACCATCGTCATCATAATAATCAAAGCGGCTAATATTCTTCAGTCCTTACTCTGTGCCCTTGAGCAGCTTACAATCAAGTTGAGGAGATAAGGCATGCTAATGTGAAACATTTAGGTAAAACCACACAAATTATCCAAATAGATACATAGTTGCACATGTGCTTTCAAATTCTACAAAAGAAATAGAAGGGGTGGGCCGAGAGCCCACATGTACCCCCTCCTCCCAACTATCTTTAGCTTTAGTGCAATTATAGGGCTGAAAAGCACTGGTATTAAAGTCCACAGATGGGACCCATTGAATAATGTGTTGTAGTTGTACATTTTCATTGTCACAGGTGTTGGAAGTTTTCAGGAAGTGATTTAAGATCAGGAGATAAAGAATGTAATTATTTTCCCAAAATGCAAATGGGCAGCTTTGATTACATTGGATGTGAGTCCTCCTATTTTTGTTCTCCATCTAAATAAAATACAATGAAACTTTATTTCCTGCTATTCCTCTCAGAGAAATGAATTTCCTAAATGCTTAGCACAATGCAATGATATAAGACATTGGACAGAATATTCCAAAACAGCTTTGGGAAGATAATATAAGTGGAATAAATTTGCCTATTCAGCTTAAAGGCCAATAATGGTGAGAGTGCAGATAAAGAAGGAGACACCAATGAGAGACTTTATTCTGTGCAAGTGCGAGAGCCAAGCCGAGGTTTCTAGAACCCCACGAAGCAAGCTATATTGTCTTGCAGCTTGTTGGATGCCTCCTTCTGCAAACTACCATTGTTTTTACAACTGCACTGGGCCTTCCACAATCCAAGTTGATATTTTCTACCAACTTCCGCAAAGATGGTACAATCTGCAAAGTTAGAATAAGCCTTTTCCACACCATTAAATTTTAACATTTCACATTTCCAAGTATTTGGCTACTAACACAGCATTACTTTTAATGAGAAATCTCAAAGCTGATTTCTCACCAGCTGTCATTGTTAAATTGCTTGACGTTAAATCCTTCAGCAAGACTGAGGGAGAGGGAGAAACAGCTATAAAGTGACATTAATGACTTAATCAAAATATGTTTGTTTGGAAATGTATAGACATTGCATATTTACTATTTTGAAGGCAGTAAAATTTTTTTTTCCTGGAGATTTTATTCATTCCCCTGGCTTTGGAGGCAATTACTGAATACTCAAAAATATGCAATCCTCCCTGAATGTAGTTCACTCTTTCACAATAGACATGAACTTCCCCTGTTCTCCTCCCATCTGGCTTCCAAACATCTTATTCCTTGGCTCTGTATTACTGAGCTATAGACTCTGTGTTCTTAAAAGTATTATTATCATTATCATTATTATTATTATTATTATTATTATTATTATTTTATGCAAAAGCATTAGGAGTTTGAGTGCCAGCCCAGGAGCAGGGGAAGAGGCAAAATGCACTGGACTGCCATGGCAAAACAAACAAAAAAAAGAGCACACACTTTCCAGGCCAGATCATAAACCCAGGACTAAACCACGGGTTTGAGCCCTACTTAGAGCTAGGTAAGATCATATGTGGACATCCGAGGTGATGAGAATCACATATTGGGACAGTTAGCCAAGTGAGGGGCGTGCCAAATGCCACAGTCCAGAGAAGGACACAAGAATCTGCTGATCCACACATGACCTAGACAATCTTATCCAATAGCAACTTTTTCTCTTGGGGCAGATTTAATGAACAAAAGGGTGAAAGGGTGGCCGCCAGCTTTTAAGGAGCTCTCCAGGAAGTCTCTCTGTATTAGTTTTACTAGGGCTGCTGTAACAAATTACTGTGAACTTGGTAGCTTTAAACAATAGAATTTATTCTCCCACAGCTTAGAGGCTAGAAGCCTGAAATCAAAGTGTCAGTAGGGCTGAGGTCCCTCTGAAGACTCTAAGGAGCAATCCTATTTTGCCTCTTTTAGTTTATGGTGGCTCCAAGTGTTCCTTGGCTTGTGGCTGTGTCACTCTAATCTCTGCCTACGTCTTCATCTGGCCTTCTCCTCTTCTCTGTGTATCTGCCCTTGGTGTGTCTTCAATAAGGACACTTGTCATTGGATTTAGGGCCCACCTGGATAATCCAGGCTGTCTCATCTCTAGATCATTAATTCAGTTACATCTTCAAAGAGACTTTTTCCAAATAAGGTCACATTCAAAGGGTCCTGGATGGGGACATATCTTTGAGGATCACTCTATCCAACCCACTGCACCCACCAAACTGCTGCTTCCACCTCATTGACAAGAGCTGAGTCCCACAGCCATCCCTGTCGGCAAGGGAAAAGGAGAGATGCACGTTTTTAGCTGGATGCATTTCTCCCATGAAATTTTTCTCAATGTAATGCAGGTTCACTTAGAGCTGGTGGAGAAGATTAAATCTATTTACCAACCCTAAAGAAAACAGCAGTTGCAGATTAAGGGGTAAGATGAACACAGGAGCCAAAGGTGGATTTAGGAGACTGGGTCAGTTGCTGTTGGCCAAGCTCTGGGTCACCCTGTAAGGAGACTGTAAGGTCTCTTGCAGAGACCTGTCTAAAGGCTGGCAGTGTTGGATTTTTTCTTTTCTTCCTTTCCTCTCCTCCTGGGAGGTGATACAAAGTGTTTTCTTTCCTGTCTCCCATAGAAACACATGCTTGCATATACATGCTGAATAACTCTTTCTAGAATCCCATCCACATCACAAGCCTCTGTAAATCACATTTTTTTTCCTAACTGTGCAACTTTCATGAATTCGTTTTTGGAAAATCCTAGCTCTCTTTTTTTGTCCAGAGGTCTCCTCTCATCCTTTGCTGTGAACTCATTTCCCTTCTTGACTTGGCATGGGGCCTTTTTCTGTTATTTCTCTCTGCCCTTCACGTGATGTGGAGGTGGTTCCTCCCTTAGCTATCTGTGGACTGTACCAAGGTATTAAAATTACCATCTGTGACCCTAAGGCAATGCACCGCATTCTGCACTTATTAACTTCAGGCAGTGATCAAGGTCGACACCTCATTCTTAAGCAAAAGAAAATGATTTAAAATGTTGCTTTCGGTATTCACTTTTAAACTCTAAAGCTAGAAGGGAAAAACTGGAAATTATAAGATTCTCTTAAATTCTCTTTAAGACATGACCTTGTGATAGGAAAATACAAATTTGCAGTTACTGAAGGTTTTCCCTTCCTTCTCTTTCTTAAATATACTTCGGTTTACCCAGCCTCCCACACAGCCCAGTATGCCACTAAGGTTCCAGACTGAGTGTGGGGGGACACACACATTCTTCTCTGTGGGCAGGTAATAATTTCATGCACATGCATAGCGGAGGTGGGTTGTGAGGCTCACATTCTGTCTAACAAGATGTGAGAGGCATTGTTGGCCATCAGGTGTCCATAGAGTGGTGAGTTGTCTCACAACTACCATAAACCCCAAAGTGACGCTTTCTGATGGCATGTGTGATTATGATTTCCCTTCTGCTCTTATCTTATCTCCCTGATGCTCCTAGAGAGAATGCCAAGACAGTCTTTACTGTAGCTTTGGTGATGCCCCTTGTGGTCAGGATGTATCACTGCAGGTCCTTGTGGATGGCAAAGGGAAAGGCAAGGTTATATAGGAACCTGTTAGGAAGAGAGCAGCAGATGTGCAGGGGTGTAACCTGGGTTTTACTCCTGATGCTGGGGACTATCAGTCACATGTCCTTTAACCACTATGTAGGTTTTTCATTTGTAAAATGGGGTGACTGGGGAGCCTGGGTGGCTTAGTTGGTTAAGCATCCAACTCTTGGTTTTGGGTCAGGTCATGATCTCAGGGTCATGAGATTGAGCTCTGCATTGGGCTCTGTGCTCAGCAGAGTCTGCTTGAGATTCTCTCTCTCTCTGCCCCTTTTCCTTTCTCTCTCTCAAATAAATAAATATGATGGCTAATATCTACTTCAATATTAAGATTTTTATAAGGATTGGGGTGCCTGGGTGGCTCAGTTGGTTAAGCAGCTGCCTTCGGCTCAGGTCATGATCCCGGGGTCCTGGGATCGAGCCCCTTGTCAGGCTCCCTGCTCAGCAGTGAGTCTGCTTCTCTCTGTCCCTTCCCCTGCTCGTGCTCACTCTCTCTCTCTGAAATAACTAAATAAAATTAAAAAAAAATTTTTTTATAAGGATCAAATGAGGCTGTGTTCCTGATATATAGTAAGTACTCATGAGTTCAGTGTGAATTTCTGTCTCCTGCCCTCCCCAGTGGATGCATTGCTTCATGCTGGCTACAGACTAAGCTTGGTTGACATTTTATCAGTCAGTCACCAAGCAGTAGTAGTAATACTGGCATTAATATGGGTCATCACTGCATCTGCTAAGCTACTGCAGTGTATTGCCAGTGTATGTGTACTCTCTCCTAGGGGATAGTTTAGGGATTCAGGCTAGTTCTATCTAACAGCTGTGCCATCTGGAAGATGTGGCCAAGGAAGGGGACAGAATGATAGAAAAAGTGCTCCTGCTTTTAACTGCATTGGCCCATATGTGACACTACTCTGTTCTGCTAATAGTCCACTGGTCAGAACTAGTTAGTGCAGCTCTAACCCCATTGTGAGGGAGGATGGGACATGTAGGAGAGTACACGGATACTTGGTAAACCTGGATGGTCTCTACCATACTCTGGGTCTACAGTGTCCTTAATATCCAGAGTCCCCAGCTTCCTGTTATTTTCCCTGAGGCCTTCTTAGTTCAAATTCTTAATGAGAGAAACTACTTTTCCAATTCCTCATTTCAAGCCAGAACACACATGTCATGCAGAGGTTGCTGCCTAGTCAGTGGGCTTCCTATAGACAGCTGCCCACCCTTGGGACAATCATTCGTGACTAGGGGGGTCACAGTCATCTGGTCTGCTGCCTCCTTGGTAGGGACTGTTTTAGGAACATGTTCTCTAAGAAGGAGATATAGATGGAGCCTGCATTCCCAAACAGAGGTTATACCAAGGAGCCTAGCCTGATCTTCTAGGGATCATCTAGGACCAATGGTCCATGATTTGGGGACAAGAAGCCTTTTATGTTCAGGCATCATTTCAGGCAACCCAAGCCTTCCATAGTTGTTGCTTTTTTGCAGGTCCTCGCTTTAAGCCAGACCAGTCTCTGTAATGACTAAGCAGCCTTCTTTTTTTCAGGCCCTTGGAAAGGCAGGGCAGTGGGCAGATAGAGACACATATTGATTTTGCCTCTGAGTCTAAGTAGAAACTTTAAAAATCTTACTGTGGGTTGCCTAGCAAGATTGCTTGTAAGCAAGAGGTAATTTCCTCGTATGGACAACAAGAATTCAATTGGAAGCCATTGACTTCCCATGCCCCACATAACTCCTTTGTTATTTCATGTTCTTAATGATACTGCTACTAAAAGTTGGGGAACAGTAACCTAACCTCAGCCACCCAAATGGTGGTGGAAGTGCCTTGGAGAGAGAACTCTGTGGTATTCGGAATGGCATATGCAATAAACCAAGAATTAATGTGCAGAATAGTTACAAAATGAGCAGTAGTTGGAAGAGCATTGGAGTCAAGTTGGGGTCCAATACTTAGGTCCAAAACTTACTGTGTGATAAATTGATCTTTCTGGCCCTCAGTTTCCTCACCTGTCAAATAGGGACATTAATACCTCTTTTTGTTGGGAACATTTCAAATAAAACATGACAATCATGTAGTTCATTCTCTAGAAGAGAATAGCAACTCAATTAAAGTTGGCAGCTAGCATTATTATTTCCTAGTCCTTTGAAGGCAGACCTCTCTGGGCCTGACCATGCTCACAGTGCCCAGGCATCTGTTTAGGTTAGTCTGTGGGGTTCCAGCAGCTGGATGGGACACCTGGAGATACCTCCTTTGGAAAAGATCCTAGTCTGTGCCTTTGGCCAAACCAGGGATTGCTATCTTCTGCATGGCCTTCGTACTGTCTTCTGCACCCTCTACTGCAGAACTGAATGAAGGATGCACAACTGTCCCTACTATGAGTGGAGAAGAGGCAGCCACACCCTCCACAGGGAGCTTTCAGAGGAGATAGGAAGCCTCCATCTACAATTTTTTCTCAACCTCCGTACAGCCATAGTGCTTCCAATTCCATTGTCATAGGCCACAGCCGGTGGCATCGTTTAGAGATTATGCATTTATCTTTCCATCAGCAGCATGGGTAGGTTTTTTCAGGGTCCTTTTGAGGGAAGAGTGTTCTGTGATCTCAGAATTTGAGTCACAATATATCAAATTAAGTCTAAGCCAGATAGTATGCTCAGCCATGTCTAGGTTGTCAGAAATAAAATACAAAGTGATTTTCCAAGGGAGATGTATTATTTTCCATGGCCTTGCTGGAGTCCTAGAGGATCATATCCAATGTGACAGGCATTTATAGAGCACCTACTGTGTACTCAGTCCCAGTTGGGCTCTCCAGGAGTTTTCGGACTAGTTGGGGAGAGAGGATAAACCCATGAAGAAAGGACTCAAAAATACCAAGGTCATGCAACGGTAGAGAACAATACCTGGCAGTAACTAAATAAACTGCGGGATTCTGATTTCCAGAGCACTGGGATGTGATTGATGGAGAAGGTAAAGGGAGCTGCGAAAGTTGACTAGAACTTTATCTTCTCCTTGTTCTTATCAGGGAACAAGGAGATGCTTGTTCACATTAAAGGCTGGTAAATTTAACCGAATGGAAGGAATTGTACTGCTTTAATCAGAATATTGCCAACTTGTACAGTTCACTATCATGTGGTCAGTAAGGATACCTTTCCCCCATGCTGACTCCTACAGTGATAAGGGTCAAACGGCACCTTTCAAAGGATGATCTGGATTCTTTCAAAGACAGTCCCTCCCACCTGCCCTCTTCTTCACGGAGCAGTAGGCTAGGAGCACTAGAGAAAGGGAAGTGTACCCCCCACACTTGAAGATCATTGTTCTTCTCCAAGTGAGAACTGCCAGTAGAAGAAAGTTCTTTCTGTTCCTAGCCTAAATATCAGAGAACACCTAGGATTCTTTCTTTGTTGCCAACTAAGCAATGCCCAGCTGAGAGGAAGTGTGATAGAGTTCTTTGGGCTGACTTACATTTGACAGTGGTGCAAAATGTAATACTTCTAGCTCATTCCAACTACTCATTGATTTACCCCAGAAAGAGTAGCTGTTCATATTGAGAAAAAGCCCGAATCCAGGTAGGATAAAAAGAGTAACTGTTGCTGCAACAGAAGACAAAACGGGAAACCTGAATTTCTAGTGGTAACAAGGAAGGAATCTTATCCCAGGACAAGGACTTGAGGTGGCTTAGAAAGAAGTGTTCTGTTCAAGTCTCGAGGTATTTCCAGGTTTCGGTTAAGCAGTGACTAATAGCAGTTAAGATAAGTACCAAGTTTATCCAGAGGCTTATTTCTTTAAATTCCTCCTCTTAAGATGTATTATCTTTACATACTCTGTTTTTAAAATTGAATTATAGCTGACACACAATGTTCTATTAATTTCAGGTGTACAACATAGTGATTCAACAGCTGTATACTTTATGCTATGCTCCCCACAAGTGAAGCTACCATCTGCCATCATACATTATTACAGTATCCTTGACTATATTCCCTATGCTCTACCTTTTATTCCCATGACTTATTTATTCTGTAACTGGAAGTCTGTATCTGCTATTCCTCTTCACCTATTTTGCCCATCCCACACCTCTCTCCCCTCTGACAACCAGCTGTTTGTTCTCTGTATTTATGGGTCTGTTTTTGCTTTTTGTTTATTAGTTTATTTACTTTTTTTTTGTTTTTTAGATTCCACATATAAGTGAAATTATATGGTATTTGTCTTTCTCTCTCTGACTTATTTCACTTAGCATAATACTCTCTAGGTCCATCCATGTTGTGGCAAATGGCAAGATCTCATTCTTTTTTATGGCTGAGTAGTATTCCTGTGTGTGTGTGTGTGTGTGTGTGTGTGTGTGTGTGTGTGTGTATCACATCTCCTTTATCCATCACTATCAATGGACACTTAGGTTGCTTCCATATTTTGGCTGTTGTAAATAGTGCTGCAATAAACATAGGGGTACATATATCTTTGTGAATTGGTGTTTTTGTTTTCTTTGGGTAAATATGCAGTAATGGAATTACTGGATCACATGGTAGTTCTATTTTTAATTTTTTGAGGAACCTCCATATTTCCATAGTGCTGCAGCAATTGACATTTCCACCATCAGTGTACAAGAGTTCCTTTTTCTCCACATCCTCATGAACACTTGTTATTTCTTGTCTTTTTGATTCTAGCTATTCTGACAGGTATAAGCTAATATCTCACTGTGGTTTTGCATTGCCTTGATGATTAGTGATGTTGAGCATCTTTTCATGTGTCTGTTGGTCATCTGTGTGTCTTGTTTGGAAAACAGGTCTTCTGCCCATTTTTAATCAGATTATTTGTGTTTTTGGTGTTGAGTTCTATAAATTCTTTTTTTTTAAATTTTTTTATTGGTATGTTAATCCCCATACATTACATCATTAGTTTTAGATGTAGTGTTCCATGATTCATTGTTTGTGCATAACACCCAGTGCTCCATGCAGAATGTGCCCTCCTCAATACCCATCAACAGGCTAACCCATCCTCCCCCCCCCCTCCCCTCTAGAACCCTCAGTTTGTTTTTCAGAGTCCATCGTCTCTCATGGTTCATCTACCCCTCCGATTTCCCCCCCTTCATTCTTCCCCTCCTGCTATCTTCTTTTTTTTTTTTTCTTAACATATATTGCATTATTTGTTTCAGAGGTACAGATCTGAGATTCAACAGTCTTGCACAATTCACAGCGCCTACCAGAGCACATACCCTCCCCAGTGTCTATCACCCAGTCACCCGATCCCTCCCACCCCACCCCCCACTCCAGCAACCCTTAGTTTGTTTCCTGAGATTAAGAATTCCTCATATCAGTGAGGTCATATGATACATGTCTTTCTCTGTTTGACTTATTTCGCTCAGCATAATACCCTCCAGTTCCATCCATGTCCTTGCAAATGGCAAGATCTCATTCCTTTTGATGGCTGCATAATATTCCATTGTGTATATATACCACATCTTCTTTATCCATTCATCTGTCGATGGACATCTTGGCTCTTTCCACAGTTTGGCTATTGTGGACATTGCTGCTATAAACATCGGGGTGCACGTACCCTTTCGGATCCCTACTTTTGTATCTTTGGGGTAAATACCCAGTAGTGCAATTGCTGGATCGTATGGTAGCTCTATCTTCAACTTTTTGAGGAACCTCCATACTGTTTTCCAGAGTGGTTGCACCAGCTTGCATTCCCACCAACAGTGTAGGAGGGTTCCCCTTTCTCCGCATCCCTGCCAACATCTGTCATTTCCTGACTTGTTAATTTTAGCCATTGTGACTGGTGTGAGGTGGTATCTCATTGAGGTTTTGATTTGGATTTCCCTGATGCCGAGCGATGTTGAACACTTTTTCATGTGTCTGTTGGCCATTTGGATGTCTTCTTTGGAAAAATGTCTGTTCATGTCTTCTGCCCATTTCTTGATTGGATTCTTTGTTCTATGGGTGTTGAGTTTGATAAGTTCTTTATAGATTTTGGATACTAGCCCTTTATCTGATATGTCATTTGCAAATTATCTTCTCCCATTCTGTCGGTTGTCTTTTGGTTTTGTTGACTGTTTCCTTTGCTTTGCAAAAGCTTTTTATCTTGATGAAGTCCCAGTAGTTCATTTTTGCCCTTGCTTCCCTTGCCTTTGGCGATGTTTCTAGGAAGAAGTTGCTGCGGCTGAGGTCGAAGAGGTTGCTGCCTGTGTTCTCCTTTATGATTTTGATGGACTCCTGTCTCACATTTAGGTCTTTCAACCATTTGGAGTCTATTTTTGTGTGTGGTGTAAGGAAATGGTCCAGTTTCATTCTTCTGCATGTGGCTGTCCAATTTTCCCAACACCATTTGTTGAAGAGACTGTCTTTTTTCCATTGGACATTCTTTCCTGCTTTGTCAAAGATTAGTTGACCATAGAGTTGAGGGTCCATTTCTGGGCTCTCTATTCTGTTCCATTGATCTATGTGTCTGTTTTTGTGCCAGTACCATACTGTCTCGATGATGACAGCTTTGTAGTAGAGCTGGAAGTCCGGAATTGTGATGCCGCGAGCTTTGCTTTTCTTTTTCAACATTCCTCTGGCTATGCGGGGTCTTTTCTGGTTCCATACAAATTTTAGGATTATTTGTTCCATTTCTTTGAAAAAAGTGGATGGTATTTTGATGGGGATTGCATTGAATGTGTAGATTGCTCTAGGTAGCATTGACATCTTCACAATATTTGTTCTTCCAATCCATGAGCATGGAATGTTTTTCCATTTCTTTGTGTCTTCCTCAATTTCTTTCATGAGTATTTTATAGTTTTCTGAGTACAGATCCTTTGCCTCTTTGGTTAGATTTATTCCTAGGTATCTTATGGTTTTGGGTGCAATTGTAAATGGGATCGACTCCTTAATTTCTCTTTCTTCTGACTTGTTGTTGGTGTATAGGAATGCCACTGACTTCTGTGCATTGATTTTATATCCTGCCACTTGACTGAATTCCTGTATGAGTTCTAGCAGTTTTGGGGTGGAGTCTTTGGGATTTTCCACATAAAGTATCATATCATCTGCAAAGAGTGAGAGTTTGACTTCTTCTTTGCCAATTTGGATGCCTTTGATTTCTTTTTGTTGTCTGATTGCTGTGGCTAGGACTTCCAATACTATGTTGAATAGCAGTGGTGATAGTGGACATCCCTGCCG